>NC_046380.1:6931937-7211937 GCF_011125445.2 Fundulus heteroclitus | reverse complement strand
ACAAGCACTGGAAGTTCCTTTGACGCTAGAGTTAGAAGGTTAGGGTTAATTGTGCTTAAACACAAATGGATCAATCAACTGAAGGTGTAAAGATGTCCTTTCTGTCTGTCTGCAGGTCTTTTCTGCTGTGGCCCGGCCTCGTTGACGGCCATCCTGAATGGGGATACTGATCTTAAATACGACGTCCCGTTTGTCTTCGCGGAGGTCAACGCTGACTCTGTTTACTGGCTGGTGAGTGAGCAGAGCTAAAGCCTACTGTGAACCACTTATAGCAAAGCCTGAGCCATTTTTGAAAAATGCTTTATGGCTTCTTTTGGTTTTTATTGTGGGTTTCGTGTCCGTTGTCAGGTGAAACCTGATGGAACCAAGTTGAAAATCTTTTCTGACACCGACACAGTTGGGCAGTACATCTCCACCAAGTCGGTCGGCTCATACAAAAGGATGGACCTCACCGACGCCTACAAGCACAAAGAAGGTGAGTTCACTTGCATAAACAGCGTGGAAGTGTTCTTAAGATATAACTGCTCACTTTTTTTTACCTGAGTTTATACACTGCAAAAAGGGAACCAAAAATAGAGTAAAATTTTCTGGAAATTAGTGCATTTCTTCTTGATTTGAGCAGGTAAATAAGATTATTTGCCAATGGAATAAGATTGTTGCCCTTAAAGTAGGAACAACTCATCTCCATCATCATTTTATTCAAGTGCAGAATATCTAATTATCTTATTTTAGGAGTAGAACTACTAATCCCATTGGCAAATAGTCTTATTTACCTGCTCAGATCAATGAAAAATAGACTAATTTCTAGAAAATTTTACTTACTTTTAGTTCCCTTTTTGCAGTGTATTAAGTGCAAGTACTGGGTATCCATAGGCTATTTACTATGAAATTCAGCCAAGGGCAACATAGGACATGAAGAAACGTGTATTTCCAGCTCCAAAAAAAGTTTAAAAAAAAAAAAAAAAACACAACTGTCCTGTTTTCTGAAGTTCCGAAGTCCAGTTGTTTTGTTTTTTAACTTTTTTTGGAATGATCACAACCTGGATGACTGAGAATCTTCACCAGCATATGTGTGTTTCCAGTGTTCTCATAGTGTTGAAATAATGCATCACAACGCACCAGTGCAACACAAACTATTCATTTATAGATTCACAGCAACAATAAACATATCAGCTGACCGTAAAAACATCAAGCTTTCCCCTGAAATTTACTTGAACCGTGGAAAATGTTGACACATTGAAACTCTGTGATTAAACTTGTCTGTTCATGCATCTCCTTTGATTGACCTGTTTCACCCCCTAAAGGGACCGCAAAGGAAAGAAATGTCTTTAGATACGCCCTCGACAAACTGCAAAATGGAACAACGGCGCTCCGAGACGTTCCTCGGACTGCTGAGATGGCCATGGATAGTGCAAGGGAGGTCGCCAATGAGCCTACATACGAATCACCATCAATCCTTCCTTCACAGCCGCAGCTGCTCATCCGATTTGAAGACGTACGTCCAAACTATCAGCCGTCTTATCTGTCTAATCTAGTAAAAAAGGTTTTCGGACCTTGCCCCTCACTTCTCATTTTGGATTAGATGTTGCGGCTAGCTGATTCAAGCTGCCAAGCAAAAAGAAAATTATAGATTTGTCAAGAATGAAGAATAAAGAGATCTTATTGTCATTATGCAACAATAATGACTTTTTTTTTGTGAGGTAACTGTCTATTGTTTTAATCATTTGGACTTTGGTAATTTTGTGCAACATTATTTAGGGATGACTTATCTGTAAATCAGTGAAAGGCATTTGTGAAACCGAATTTTGAACAGCAACAGAAGCATCTCAGTGCAGAGACTTTTTCTAAACGACCCCTTTTTTCTCCGATTCTCAATGAAGTCAGTCAAGCCAGAGAACGGTAAGGATGTGAAGCTGAAGGTGATTCTGAGCAGCGATAGCAGCGTCACCAGAACGTTTTCCGTCAACATCAGCGTCCAAGCCATGAAGTACACCGGCCAACCCGCCGGCAACATCCTGACTGAGGTGACCGAGCAGAAGCTGCTGCCTGGGAAAGGTCATTATTTTTCTATTTGTGACGCTCCTTTTTTAAAATGTGTGCAAATTCTCAAAGTTTTATAAAAGCCCGTAAAAAAATCTGTTTTTTTCTTTTTTTTTCTTGGAAGACTTGGATCTAAAACTGAGACCTGAAAATCCTAAATTCACCTTTCCTTGTTTTTTGTTTTGTGCGTGTGTGTGTGTTTTTGTTTTAGATCTGACCATCCCAGTTCTGGTCCCATTCTCAACCTACCATAAATACATGATACACAGGAGGACCATGAGCGTATCAGCGGTTATCACTGACCTACAGAATGAAGATAACATTTACATGGCAGCAAACAGAATTGTGCTCGCAAACCCTCCGATCTCCATCACTGTAAGTACAAAAAGTGTCCATAGAACTTTCTCAAAATGTAGCTCTTCCCCGCCCTTTTCAGTCTCCTTCCTACTTAGGCAGATTAGTTTCATTGATACCTCGGTGTAAACACAATGCCAAGAAGGAGAGACTTAGGCAAAGACCTTAGACAAGCAGTAGTTGTGGTAATGGTACAACTTCCAAACAATTCAACACAAGGTTGGACCTTGCAATCTCCTGAGAAATGCGCAGTAACCCAAGAGCTCCATCTCAGACTCTACAGGCTCCAGAAAACATCTAGTCATGAACAAGTTCATGGCAATCGGCAAAAGAGAGCTCATATGATAGGGCTGCCAGAAAGGAAAAAAAATCTAATCTTTAAAATGATATAAATACAGGACTTGGATTTACAACGCTTCATCTAAACAAAACACATAACTTGTGGTTTAATGTCTTTGCTAACACAAGATCAGTGTAGAGATGTTTGACCATCATGCATAATGCCACGTTTGAAGAGAACTAAACACAACCTCATCATCATCATCGAAACGCCTCATATTAACTGTGAAGCAAAGCGGCAGAGCGGTGGCGTTCTGATTTAAACGTGTTTCACAAGTTGCCACAGAGCATGGACACCTGGCAACTGAGTCAACCAGGGACTCGTTTGTGTAAAATAAATATAGATTCTATAGTCAAATGTGATGCTTGGCTGAAACTGGGTCACCAGCTCGACGGTGATTCCAAACACTGCTAATTTTTAAGGGAACGGCTGAGAGAGAGAGCAGAAATAAAATGTTGCAAAGGTCCAGTCAAAGTCTGGACCTTAACCTGATTGGACTGCTGTGGTAGGACCTCGACGGAGGTGTGGAGAAATAAGAACCCACCGATCACAACAATCCAAATCAAGACAGGCAAGAAGAACAGCTCAAAAAGTAAAACTACAGAGCGTTTGTTGCTAAAGGCCGTTTAACAGCTTTTTCCTGTCACTATAGGGATTGAAAATTTCCTTTCCCAATGAATGTGCAGTGACATTTCTTTGTCTTTTGTATACTTAAACATTTGATCACGCTTGGTTTAAACCCATTTGTAGTTTATTGTCTCTCTCTACCTCATTGAGAAGTTTGTGGAAACCAGATAAAGGTTTAAAAAACAGACTAAAATAGTGTAAAATAAGGGGGGAAATAAAGATTTTTACGTGGTTGTGTTAAAGTGATATGTTTGTTTTCCAGGTTTCCGGTGAAAGCAGGCTGAACCAGGAGATGACTGCTGAAGTGGCCTTCATGAATCCTGTCAATGAGACGCTGAGGAATTGCACCCTGAGTCTTTCCGGAAGCGGACTTTTTATTGGAGAAGAGATAATAAAGTGAGTGTGCATGTGGGATAGTGCTGCAAGGAGATCTTGAGGAGTATTGCAGACTTTCACTGCAAAAATTGATCTAAAATTAAGTAAAATGTTCTTAAAGTTAATGTATTTATCCTTGATTTGAGTAGGTAAAATGGATTATCTGCCAATGGAATGAGTATTTTGACCCCTAAAATAAGATAATTAGACATCCTGCACTTGAAATAAGATGATGGAGATTAATTGTTCCTATTTTAAGTGCAAAAATCTTATTCCATTGACAAATATTCTTATTTACCTGCTCCAATGAAAGACACTCATTTTAAGAACATTTTACTTATTTCTAGTTCTGTTTTTGCAGTGTTGGGTTGGTTGCAAAATGTTATTCATGACGGTTTATGCAGCTATATAAAAATGATACCTAAAAGAAAAAAACCTTATCATATTTTTGAATTAGGTTTTATTACTATCCATTCAAACAGTATTTAAATACAGAACTCAATGAGCTTCATTAAAGACAGACTAATTAAACTCTGCTGTATAATACAGGCCATGATGACTGTTGCCTTGCAGACATATTTTGCTTAGCAACAGTCTCACAGCCAGCTGCCACATTTATTGAAGATTTTCTATACGCCATGAAAGTCTGGGGGCAAATGATAAAAGTAAATGTTGGCTACAACTACAATTTGCTCAAACTGTTTTTTTAATTTGCTTATGTGCTTCTTGCAGTCTTCCAAATCTGCTGCCAAGCAACAAAGTGCGTGTTAAAATCACCCTCGTTCCCTACAAGATGGGAGAACGGGCTCTGCTGGTCAACTTCAACTGTGCGTCCTTCAGAGACATCAAGACCAGCTGCACTGTCAACATCAAACCTTGATTTTCTCACGTTGTCTTATCGCTAAGGCAAGAAGTTTGATGCCAATATTGAAGTTTATATATATATATATATACACACACACACACATATATATATATATATATATATATATATATATATATATATATATATATATATATATATATATATATATATATATATATATATATATATATATAGGTAGGTAGGTAGATTCAGGCTTCAGGGATGTGCATAAAAATATTATATATTGTAGAATTTTTGGCTGATCTAGCAATTATTTAGTTTACAACTGCTTTTTTTTTATTTACTTTGTATAAGTGAGCACAAAAAAAAACTTGGTGCTTCCTGGTCCTGTGAAGGAATATAAACTGTATTAGCTAGAGAAAGTATTTAAACTACTGAGCGCACTGCCTCCCAGGGACTTTTCTTTGTACATTTACACATGTTCAACCTTGTTACATTTTAGTCTGACTTTATTGTACTATATTAGTCTTTTCAATTGTTTCCATCTCTGTCTTTTGTTTTACTTGCTATGCAGCACTTTGGTCAGTGGTCATGTGTGTTTTTTATTAAGTGCTGTATGAATAAATATGGTATGGTAATGTATTTCTGCTTAATAAATTTCCCAAACAAGCAATTTTTCTTTCTGTTGTCCAAATTTCTGGTTTTCCCCATTGGGTCTTTTTTTTTTTAAACCACTTTCAGTTTTGCAAATGTGTGTCTGATAAGGATATACTTTAGCCTGCATAACAACTTTTATAATCAGATTAAGTTGCAGCCATTCATATTGTTTTTGTCTTATTAGAGTTATTAACACTGTGATCTTTTCATCTCAGTTTCACTTCTTTTCTTACTTTACCTTTTATTTATTCTAAGAAGCATTTACATCAATATATGCTTTATCAGCCTGCTGCTTTATTTGGCTCTTCCTCTGTGTAAAAATCAATGATAATGTTGGTTCGGTGTATTTCTGAGCTAAAGTGCCCAGATGAGGGTATTGCTGTTATCTGAGAGCACGTAATAAAATTAAAACAAAAATAATGGCTCAACCTACATAGACATGCCTATTCTGCTGATTTAACCCAATGTTAGAGATAATGTCAAGGGGAAATTTGCTGCTTGATGAGTGTTTTTTTTTTTTATTATTATAAAAGTTGCATTCAAAAATCAAGTGCTGTGCAGACGACACTGAAATAACGCGAGATCTGAATTTGCTTCCCAACGCCAGAAACAGCGTTTCCTTGAAATAGAAACCGACCAACTGCTGCGCTCTGTCTGATGATGCGTTCACGGCTTTCCACAAACTTGGACACAAAGAAAACACGTCAACCGGTGAAAAAAGAATTTAGAGAGGGGCTTGCTTGTGTCTCTTAACCTAGCTACAGCAAATATGTAATATAGCCTCTTTTATAATCAGTTTCTACTGACCTATAACAGGGTTACAAATAATAAGATTAATAGCAAACAGACATGATGTACTCTTGAAGTCAAAACAATGTCTGCATTTTAAGAAGGCAGGTAACGTTTCTATCATATTTTGATCAACGCAAAAATATCTATTCAGCAGGAGGGTTTTCCATTTAAAAAGTCTAATATGCAATAAATAAATAAATAAACAAATATCGTCTCTCAGTACTCACGTTACATTAAACATTTTATATATTTATTTTCCTTTGTTTTTTTTTTTCTAGAAACCTGGAATTAAAATAAAATAAAATGTGTCTGTTTTGTGGCAAAAAATAAAGCACCAAAGACATTTAAAATCTGATCCGTCAGCTCAAGGTTTTTCTATTTCCAGATATAAGAAACAAAAAAGGACGATACCCATGATTATAAACCAGTCAGTACTTATGCTTTACTATTACTTTCTTATACCCTAAATGTTTCCACCGGCTTGACTTATAATAATAATAATAATAATAATAATAATAATAATAATAATCTGGAACCGCAGTCAGGGGAAAAGAGAGGATGGAAATCTTTTGCAAACAAAATTATATACTTTTTAAATATCAAAGCAACCTGGAGATACAAAGAATAAACATTTATACTGATCATTTTTCAGATGGTTAAATCATTTATTAAATGATCTATTAAATAATTATCACTAGAAAAATAATTAATCATTTTTAAATTAGTTTTGTGTTAAATAGAAAACAAATCCTAGTTCTTCAAGGGGCCAGATGACTGGTCTACTTTTAGCTGCTGTGCAAGTTACCGCAGTTAGGATATATTTTACAACCCGAAGCGGTACTTTTAATTCTTTTATGATGACTGTGACTGGAGCAAAGGAACAGTGAAATAATGTTTAAGAATACTGTAAACGATTATGTACGATTTTAACACTATGGTTAAAACTATTAGTTAACTATTTAATTGCATGTTTAATCACGGAAACATTTGAATCCTACAATTGTCTTTCAGTTTTGGGGAACAGATATTTCATTTGATTATGTTTTTTTTTTTTTTTACGTATAGTATTTTGATGCTTGTTGAATTGTTGTTGTTGATGCTTTTACAATTTAAGTTCCTTGTATATGTATAGCTTTGGGTAAAGGGGGCAGATAACAAGATTCTTCTTCTTTCTGCTCCCTTTCACTCAGGATTTCAGCTGCTTTTTATGTTTTATCGTTTTGTGTGAACACAATGTAATGAATAATACTACTAATAATAAACAGTAATTACATCTATGTGTTGGTGATTTATTTAAATTGTTACATACATAAATTACATTTTTCGAATGTAAAATACATTTTACATATAATACGTTAAATGCAAAATACATTCAACAAATTTGTTTATCAGAAGAAGAAAAAACGTGCGTGTGAAACAACGGAAAACAGGTGGAACATAACATTAAAGCAGTGGCGCTATCGAGTGAACAGCCACTAGAGGGCGCAACGCGTATTCTCCCACACTTTAGATTTCCTACACTCCTCAACGTCTCTGAACGCAGCGTTAAAAACGAAGTGAAACCGATACGTTAGCCTGCAGCCCCCCCACCGTCCCCCTCACCCGGCAAACCGAGAAGTTACCAGAGCCAACCGGCGTCTTCTTGACACCCGGCACGCAGCCCAGTCCGTACCGACCGAGGACCGACCTCGTGTCTCTCCAGCCTTTGCAGGACCACGTCGGAGCTCGGGGCTTGACATCGAATGTTCGCCGGTTGAAGCGGCTTAAAATCGGCGACGGCGGCGATTTTTCGCTTTCAACCCAAACTGCGTGGTTCCTACGAGCGCGAGGATTGTTCCGCGCCGCGTTCCGTCCACCGGACCCAACGGCCGGCCGGTAAGACGCGCTAACGTTGGCGGAGCTAAGTTAGCCGAAGCTAGGTCGTTAGCTTTACGCATCAGAACACTCTTTACAACATTTTATTTTTAAAATATAGTCACGAGGAACTGTCGTTTTTTACGTGTTGCCGTTAAGCGACTGGTTTAGCTAACAGAAAAGTAAGCCTGCTTGGGTTGGGTTATATAATTAGCTGGCGTTACTTTTTCTTTATTCCGACTCACAGAATGGAAGTTTATTCATTGAGCAGCAGAAGTCGGCCGCCTATTTACAGTAAATGTCTCTGGCCCGCTGTTAAATGTACAGTAGCTGTCACAAGAGGAGGCACAGCCCGTAAATAAAAGGCTCTTATTAGAAATGTTGCAGCCACTTTAGTTTCTTCTTCTTCTGTCCTTCTGGCGTCCTGTGAGGCGCTTTCTGAATCGCCTTGTGTGGAAAATAAGTGATACGTTCACGTCACACGCAGAAATACGTAATCAAATAGTCCGATTCAGATTAAATGTTATAAATGCAGCTCATAAATTCCAACATTGTATCCGACGGCGCTGCTTTCTATATTTGCTCTTTAAAAAAGCGACATAGTTCCTTGTTTTCTAAAAGACATTCTCCTTAGAATCGAAAGCAAAAGTTGTTTTTATTTTTTAATCCTTCTAGTTAAAAGCATTTAGGCACTTTATTTTATTGATCAACGATCAAAAGAACCCGTAAAGGTTTCAATGATTTGATTGTTTTTAATCTATGTTGTTTCTTTCAGGAGAAAAATAATTATAGAAAGTGTAAAATCAACACCTCCACGGATTTCAGTGAATGGGTGTGATCTCTATGGAAAAAGATTCATTTCCAGACAACTTTATATATATTATATATATATATATATATATATATATGAGAGAGAGAGTCTGGTACATTTCCAATCTACGTTATGTATGTTTGTGTACAATGTTCCATTTGTTGTATGTATGCGTGAAAGGATAATATAATGGCACTTTGAATTTCTAAAGGGACTTATTTTGTCATAAGTTATAGACATTGGTGAATATTTAAGCACAAATGACGGATCCATAAACATGTTGACACGGGGAAGGTTTTGATTTGGAGGTTCTGAGGAACGATTTATCATTCTTTCCCATTTCAAACTGAGCATTAATCTGCTTTCTTTTATTATTATTTTTCCCTCTATCATGTTTAAAAGAAACTAATAATAATAATAATTATAACAAGATCACTGCAGAGAACGAGCTGTCTACAGCGTGCCTTTAAAGATTAAAACGTGACGTTTTCTCCAGTAAACGGCAGAATCAATTTGTTGCACCAGTTAGCCGACGTAAATCAAGTTCCTCGTTGGTTTAATGTTCCATTCCTTTTTTTCCTCCGTAACAGTTTTAATATCCAGAAATGCCTCAGAAGCAGAAGCCCAAGTCATGGACGGAACTGAAGCAAGCAGGAAATGAATGTTTCAAGACGGGCCAATATGGAGACGCCACCGGTCTTTACACTCAGGCCATCAAGGAGCTGGAGAAGTCCAGTGAGTATTAAGGCCCCGTAATCTGTGCCCCTGGCTGCACGTTTTAAGAAGTGCGTGTTTGGAGTAGAGAACCTAGTCAACGCTTTTAAATCCATGCAACCAAAGAGGTTGAGAAACTTGACTAAAAAAATCAGTGTCAGAGTTGGTGGAGCATCTAAAGCTTGTGATGTGAGAGTATTTCTGGCGTCGTCCATTAGTTTCCACTTGCTGATATTTGAATATGTAGTGTAGTATTTTTTATTAACACAGTAACAGGTATTATTCTGGTCTCTAGTAGGACTGCCACAAATAACTTCTTGTTTTGCAGTTAGTCATTTTATTTCCTCTAAATATCACAAGAAGTGTTATGTTGCTTTATATTTATTGCATATCAGAAAACAAAAAGTAAACAAAGATTTGCACTTTAAAGTATGAAATGTGTGTGTAGAACGCCACCACATGGATGACGAAGATGAACACAATAACCGCTTAATAACTTTTTTAATGTATTCACAAATTACAACTAAGAATGTCAAATAATGGCGCTGGGGTAGAAACTGTTTCCTGTCAGTCCACTTTCAAAAGCAACAAGCAACTTAACAGGAAAAAAAGAAAAGACCTTTTTCTATTGAACCGCCTACTTTTAATTTAATAATAGAGACTGTAGCGTTCCCATATAACATCCAGACACATCGTCCTTATTAACCTTTAATATCTATTTAAACAAGATCTGGCAGTACGTATGTGAGTACCAGGGCTGGATGATATAGAAAAAAAAAACATATCGATAAAATGGAAATCATTGATTGATGTAGATAATTATCTAAAAATGCAAAACAAATATTTTAAGTGCAGCCCTGGCCATTTTATGCTGTTGCTTAGCAACCTATTTTTAAATAAAGACACACAAACACTGAATTAAACTCAACCTTTTTATTCAACCAACATTTTACCAAAACTACAAGTTTTTAAAAGGAATAAGTGCTCTCTGAACTTTTTGAAGGGGGCGGGGCTTGGTGTCTGCGTTTTTGATTGGTCGGGAGGATGTAGTGACTGTAATATTAACCTACATGACAGACTGGAATGCAAAATGGAAGGAAAACTGTTAATCTGTTTAAGTTTTATTGACCCCTTGTTTTTTTATTGAACCACACGTCTATCATCGACATATATCGTTAATTAATTATTGAATTATCAATAATTGAGTCAATGGGCAGTTCAGGTGATCTGGTTGGCCTCCAGCAGCGCTCAGAGAACCGTACTCATTGGCTGTCACAGACGGACGTCCAACAGAAACAGCAGCAGGATGTTTGAGTTTCACATTAATACACGCAACATGAACAACGCAGGGACGTAAAGGTTTCCTCTTAATATTTATCCGTGTAGCTGCATTGACTCTACAGCCTTCTCTCTGTACCACGCGGGTGTCGTCTCTTCAGATGCCGTTGCATCAGACAACGTGCTGCTGTGGTTAGCAGTGAAACCACGGCGCGTATCTGAGCTCCACGCTGTCATCGCTGAGAGGCGCCCTCACACCCAGAGCGCTCCATCACACACGTGTTACTCGCTCCAGCGTCCCTTGTCGCCTGTTGATGTGCACCTGGGCAAGGCACTCAACTCTGGAGGGTGTGAATACCCAACTTTTTTACACGTCTGGGGTAACGTTGCAGCCACTGAGCTATATAATACACTGGAGTGCTGATTTTACCGAAAAACTGAAGTCACTGGCCGCCATCTTGCTACTCTTTACTCTCACAGAATCCCACAGGATTTGGTTGCAACAACAAGCAGTTTTCTGGCTGTGTGAAAACGTTTCACAGGTAATTCTACAGTCAGTGGATGTACTAACACTATCAACTACTAGGAAATTAGGTGCTGAAATATTTTACATGTTATTCATATTAAATATATGTATATGTATATATAAGTATGTGTATATATGTATACACATATGTAAATATATGTTTTTGTATATTGTTATTTATATATTCATAAATGTTAAACATATATTTAAATGAATAAAATGCAAAATATTTCAGCACATGACTTTCTCAGTACTTGATATTTTTAGAACATAACATAAATGTATATGGCATCTGACATTTTAAAAGTCTTAAGCCTCCCCTGAACATATGAAAATCCTCGTTATTCGATGCTGTAGCGCACATATTCCCTAGTTACTGGAGGAAAATAGGGAGTACCAAGATGGCGGCTGGTGGCTTCAAAGCGACTCGTTCAAACAGACGGTGATTAGCACTCCAGTGTATTATATAGCTCAGTGGTTGCAGCAATATTCTGCTTCTGAGTCTCAACATGTTTAAAGTGGCGATTATAAAACTTTACAGCAGTTTTTCAGTTGTCTTAATAAACCAAGTAAACCCAGAGTTTTGCTAAATGAATGAAACCATCTTTTTTTCCCCAGAACATTCTCACATTTATTTCAAGGAGAAATTGTCAAATCTGGCTGTTTGTGAAGGGGAACAACAACATGAGACCCCCTCCTATTGGTGGAAATTTCACTCGATTGGCCAGTAAAATGGGCGGCATTTTGGTGCCGAGGGACGGAGGAAAGTTGACCAAGTAGAGATGAGCAGAGAGATGGTGACCTGGCAGCGAGATTTGGTATTTGTGTGTGTGATTAGTATTTAGCTTGGTGGTTCTGGTCTGTGCGTAAAGGACGACGCTAAGGCTGAACGTCCAGCTGGCAGCGCCGCTCCGACGAGGCTCTCAGTCTGAGGCAGACGGTGAGGAACTGGCTCTTTGCTCTTAGAAATCGAGAAAGAGGAGCGGGCCCCAGCGCTGCGATGTCAACGATTACACCAATCTACCATCACTCCTTGGCATCCTGTTTCAGGCTGTTTTGTTGTTTTTAAAGGTAAAAAGAACCCCGAAGATTTAGCCGTTCTGTACTCGAACCGGGCCGCCAGCTACCTGAAGGACGGCAACTGTGCAGAATGTGTGAAGGACTGCGACACGTGAGTGCTTTTGTTTGTAGTTTCCGTTCTGTTAGGTTTTATCGTTCACAGAGGAATTTATTTCTAAATGTTTAAAGTGTTTGTGACGATGTTTGCGTGTGTTTTTAATGTCGTTGCAGGGTGCTTGCGCAAGTCTTGAAAGTCTTAATAAGTATGGATTTTCAAACACTGTTTTCCAGACCTTGAAAAGTCTTGAATTTTGTGTGAAAGTCTTAATAAAGTATGGGAAAAAAAATGTATGGTAGAATTTTACAGTATGCTCAAAGGCATTGTGAAATGAGAAATAGGAAGGTAGGCTATAAAACTATAATTTTACTAACTGGTCACGTACTGTATTAGCCTAATGGAATCAAACGCTTGTTTGATTTGAAATTCATGTACTTGTGATTTTCATGTTTTGAAACGTTTTCATCAGTAAAAGCATAATTTACTGTGAATAATGCATTTGTTCATTGAATACTAGCCTATAAAAATTAACATTTCTAATAAACAGTTTGTACAATCTCAACCAATGAAGTAGGCAGTAGGCACACAAGTATAAAAGTACATAAAGTTAAGGTCTTGGGAAAAAAAATATCAGTTTTGAAAAAGTCTGGAATTTTAATTTGGAAAAAGAGCAAGCACCCTGCGTTGGTAAAATGCTGCTTCTGTAACGCCGACCTTGTGCCGTCTTCTCTTTAGGTCCCTGGAGCTGTTCCCCTTCATGGTGAAGTCGCTGCTGCGCCGCGCCGCTGCCTACGAGGCTCTGGAGCGCTACAGACACGCTTACATCGACTATAAAACCGCTCTGCAGATCGACTGCAACATAGCGGCAGCTCACGACGGCACCAACAGGTCCGTGACCAACCGGCCGACGTTTCAGTACCGCACAGAAAGTCCTCGCCTCGCAGCGCCATGGACCGTGTGCTTTATTTTATCTCCACTATTTTTATGTTAATTTTAACTACTTAATTCTTGTTTTACAGTTTTAGTGAAGATTTATTTTATTTTACTACCAGGCATTTCGGTCCTAGTGTTGTTTTAAACGCATATAAACAAATCGGAATTGCCGCCGCCGGTGGCACGTTTATTCGTTTTGGACTCCAACTAATTTCCTATTTTCTCTGCTCAGAATGACAAAAGCGCTGACGGAGGCAGACGGTCCGTCGTGGAGAGAAAAGCTTCCTCCCATCCCCACGGTGCCTCTGTCGGTGCGGGAAAGGCTGGCCCAGCAGGCTGCCGGCGGCTCTCCACAGCCCAACCCCGCTGCCGCGCTGCAGAACGGCATCAAGAGAGCAGACAAACCTGGTAAATAGCCAGGAAATAAACCGACATCACCACTCGTTCACTCAGCTTGCTGAGAATGTTTCAATTCACCGTGTTTTTCAGACCATAAGCCACACCGGATTATAAGGCACATTACATATTGACCCAAGTGTGTAATATCTGTCCGCCCTTTACAAACACAGCTCTCTATCCGTCTCTGACAGGAGGACAGAGTAGCTGCCCTGTTTCTAACATAAAGCCAAAGTAAACTCAACTTTTATATTAATTTAACTTACTAGGTTTATTGTTGCTAGCACATACTTCAGGCTGCCTTTACATGAATGCACTTCTAGTTTAGACATTACAGTCAGGCAGTCTGGTAGACAGCTCAGGGGTCCTATTAGGGAGTTACACAGTGTTTTTTTATTTTTTTTTTTTTATTACAGAAATTAGAAAGTTACAGTTCACGTTTGCATGAAGGGAAAACAAAATAAATAAAATAAAATACATAAAAGACACATTTCAACAACAACAATTAAAGTAAATAGCCAGAGTAACAAAAAATAAATATTAGTGAAATGAATTAAAAGTGAAATAAAGTTAAAGTAGATAAATGTTGTAAACATTTTGATGCTGATTTACCCTTTAATCCAGAGATGCAGATTATATAATTTTTTAAGTCAATTTTAAAAACACTGAAAAGAGGTTTGTTCTTCATAAATTTTGATTTATGGATGAAGAATTTACCAAGCAAAATAAACAGATTGACTATATATTGTATAGAGGGGTTTGAGTCAGAGAAATAAAAGAAAATGTCAAAACTGGATAAAAGAATGTTTGAGCCAAAGTGACCATTAATAAAGCATTGCATATCATTCCACAGAGAAGAGCTATGTGAACAACTATAGAATAAATGGTCTAATGTTTCTATGTCCAAAGAGCAGAAGGAGCATTTTACATCTACAGTGGGGATAAATTTTGAAATAAGCTCATTACAGGGGTAATAATGGTGAAGGAAGTTACACAGTGTACCGTAATCCTCCTAATATCCGTTTAGCGGAGCAGCACCACTGCTTATCAAAGTCGTACTTACACATTTAACACATTTTTGAGTGCATTGTACCACATAAAATCAGTCAGTAAGCACAATGGTGATCATAGATAAGGCACACCATCAATTTTTGAGAAGATTTAAGGATTTTAAGTGCGTCTTATAGTCCGAAAAATACGGTAGTCATGACTAGATGGGGTCCGACCACACAGGGTTGCTGATACGCCGTTGGTAGAACACGTCGCTGTGAAGCCACCAGCCGCCATATTGGTACTCCCTATTTTCCTAGGGAATATGTGCGCTATAGCATCGAATAACGATGATTTTCTCATGTTCAGGGGGGGCTTAAGACTTTTAAAATGTCAAATGCCATATACATTTATGTTATGTTCTAAAACTATTTTCCTTTTTTTTCTCTATGTGAGATTTTATCTATGTTGTACTTCTGTTTGTATCTTAACTGGTGTGCCGTCTTGGCCAGGTCTCCCTCGAAAAAGAGATCTCAATCTCAAGGAACTTTAATGGTTAAATAAAGGTTAAATAAAATCAAATAAATATCAAGTACTGAGAAAGTCATGTCAGTACATCCACTAAGGTAAAAATACACGTGAAACTTTTTCCCACAGCCAGAAAACTGCTTTGTTGTTGCAACCAAATGCTATTGGATTCTGTAAGAGTAGGGAGTAGCAAGATGGCGGCCGGTGACTTCAGTTTATTGGGCAAATCAGCACTCCAGTGAATAAATAGAGATCAGTGGGTGAAACTACCAGGACGATCATCATGTCTGACTCTTAACTCTCTTCTTTTTGCCTCCCCTATCAGCTGTAAGTGACAAAGACACAAAGAAAGCCCAGGCTCTGAAAGAGGAAGGCAACGGTCTGGTGAAGAAGGGAGAGTTTAAGAAGGCCATAGAGAAGTACACCCAGAGCCTCAAACACAACCCCGGCGAGGTCACCACCTACACCAACCGGTGAGCCCGGCCTCTTTGCTCCTTCTGCTCACAGCGTCACATTTAGGGCCTTTTGTGGCCGCGTTGTCGACGTATGGCGTTGAATTATGATAAGAAGGTCAGCGGTGCGGTGTGAAGCTCTGCTGGCAGACGTTTCAGCGGGCTGTGTATCTGTGATCAGGGCGCTGTGCTACCTGTCGGTGAAGCAGTACAGAGAGGCCGTCAGGGACTGCAGCGAGGCTCTCAGGATGGACGGCGGCAACGTGAAGGCTCTCTACAGGAGGGCGCAGGCTCACAAGGAGCTCAAGGTAAGCGCTCCAGTCCTCCCCACCGCTGCCGTGTGTCCTGAGACGGTAAGGAGAGCCGCTGAGTAGGGCTGAACGATTTTGGAAAATAATCTAATTGCGATTTTTTTTTTTTCTTAATATTGCGATTTAATGCGATTTTTTTTTTTTTTTTTTTTTTTTTTTTTTTTTTTTTTTTTTTTTTTCCAGTTTAATTTATCATGTCTTTTTAAACATATACAAACAACAAATCATTTTGTTTCCTCCCTGTGCAGATTAGTTGCTAAAAGACCCACAGCATCTAAACTCAGAGCAGAAATGATCGCGTTATATTTCAACCAAAATTGCAATTTTGACTTTTCTCTGCATTAACCACAAGCAACAAAAATGGCCTCTAGATAAAGATGTTTGTAAACAAGGACTATTTAAAACAAGAAATTTAATGTTTCTATTAATCAGAATATTATTCAAGAGAACAGCTTTTAGTTGATTTGGACATCAATCCTTGTTGAACATAAAGTGCAACCAACAAGCAAGTCTATGTATTAAACTGATTGACCTGTACTTAATGCTATGTATGATTAAATAAACTCTAAAACAAGTAATAAAATTAGATTATCTCACTGCTGCAACTGTCTTCCCTTCCATGTGGAGGCAAACCCACTTTAAATATTTTACCAACACCTAAAGGATGCGTCTGATTCCCTAATTGTTACACAGCCAAAAATGGCAGACTCTGCGATTTGGAAATTACGTTTTTTTTAAAATCGCGATTATATTGAAAATGCGATTAATTGTTCAGCCCTACTGCTGAGGGTCTGCGCCTGCAGCGTCTCCTCATCACCGCACACACGTTTAGCTTCTTGGAGTGAATTTCAGTTTTTCAAAAAGTCACGGAACTTCTTCAAACATGCAACATGACACATTGCTGAAATGTCAGCCACACCTTTATATTTAACACGTCTGAGACACACTGGGCTCTGCCGTCACCCACCGTTCTTTCTTAACACGCTGTAGACATACGTCCTGCACTCATCACAACGGGAGACGAGGGGGACCCTGGGTCAGAGCCTGATGGAGGCCGCCAGAACCCTTGGAGCATTTTCTTGGGTGTGTGCGTGGGCCATGTGGCCGCGGGTCCTTAAAAAGTCTTAAAAAGTCGTAAATCAATTTTCCTCAAAATAAGGCCTTGAAAAGTATTAAATTGTCTTAAAACAAAGAAATACTTTCTCAAGTGCCATGTTGTCTAATATTATTATTATTTTATCTTTTAATTTTGGTTGATTCAATAGTTGTCACACAAGTTGTATTATGTAAATGTCTTTGCACTTTGAAAGCAGCTGAAATTGTATTTTATTTATTTTTGTTCTGAAGGAACAGTTTTTATATATTTACTTGATTTTATAAGCATTTGTTCATGGGACCTAAATGTTCTGAAAATATTGTAATAAATATAATTTAGGACTGCAATGACATGTTTGTCTTTTCGCATTACACACATTTAGTCGATGTTCTTAAACTCAACCGTCATTTTGATTTGTATTTCCATCGTACGTTTGGTCTTAAATTTCATTTAGAAGTGGTATTAAAAGGTCTTAAAAAGTATTAAATTTAACTTGTTTATACTTGTAGACACCCTGGGCAGTGTGGTGCAGCTCATGCATCTCAGGGACGTTTGGGCGACTGTAGGCCGCAGGGACTGGGTCGGGTTCTGGTGGGGATCCCTTCCTCCTCTTAATCAGGCGTTATGACGTTGGGCCCGCTGAGTTCTGGCCTCCGCTGCTGGCTGTTGTCACTTGACAACGATGAAGCTAAAATCCTGTAGCTGTGTGGAGAGGCTTCACTTCTTCAGACTTGAGAGAAAGCTGCAGGACGGGTTCTGCAGCTTTAACGGTCCACCGCTGCCTGTGATCAGCGTGACGACCACCTGCACGCAGGAGTCTCCTCAGCCTGCTGGTCCGGAGCGTACCGCTGTCTGTTAATCTGGACACGGAGGAGCTACTATTGGAAAGAGTTATAGGAGCATTTCCACACAGCCTGATGTCGGTCATTATACGGTTAGACGGATTAATCTGAGGTGGGAAACGTTTAAGATGGCTGCAGCTTCCTCCACCAGCAGGTCCAGCCTGGTGAAGGACGCTGAATTCAACCAAGCAGACCTCAGGCTTCACTGAAGAAGACCTAAACTATGTTTTTTCTCGTTAAATCTGCAGCAGGTAGATTTAATTCCCTGCTCTCTGCTGACCTACAGGCCTTCTACACCCCCCCCCCCCCCCCCCCCACACACACACACACACACACACACACACAGCGGAGCCTGTTGTGCTGCTCCACTGTTTGTCTCTTTGTTTTCTGAGCTGGTGTCGCTCAAACTTTAGCATGAATGATGGTTGCGCTGTGCTGGGGAGGGATTGACACTGCTACCAACCAATCAGAGCCAGGCACTCCTCTTGGCTCTGATTGGTTGGTTTGACCGGGAGCGGCGTACTTCTGCAAATGGCAGTAGGCCCACTGGGAGGAGCCAGAGGAGCTTCATTTTTTGTTTTTACATAGACTCTCAGGACATAATGACAGTTTTAACAAATTTATAACTAAATAAATGGATATAAAAGTTACCTACTGCAGCTTTAACAGGATTTACTCACCAATAAAATCACTGTAGATCTATTGAAATGGTGACTAAAAGCAGGACAGTCTCATTCTGTTGACAAAATATCTGTTTTTAGGTGTTAAAAATCAGCCTAACCTTTGCAGAAAGGCAAAATTATTTAAAGATAAATTATTATTTTTTTTAAATAGAAATGAAAAGCTAAAATGGTTAGCGTTGTTTCACAGAAAATGTCGTCTCAAAGACACTTTACATCTCAGATAAGTGTTTTTCCAGCGATGAATTGTCTAATGTGTATGATATATTCTAGGGCTGCACATTTATCTCCATCACAACATCAGGAATGATATGCATATGACCTACAGTGTAATAAGTGTTCACTAATTATTTAGGTGCCCTGCATTCAGGCTCAATGCCCCGAATACGACTGATGACGTTTGTTTAATGCAACCTAAAAAGTTTGAGACGGTAAATTTGTTTCATTGCTAAAACATCACAAGTCAGACAGATGCAACCTTTTCATTAAAATCTTGTGTTTGAGGGGTAAATGATGAACGTTTTTGTTCATAACATATTTATACATAGGAGTGTACAGAATTGTATATTGTATATAGCTGTATAACTGTATCTAACTGATTCTACTTACCTACTTTGACACCTTCTTCTGACTTGACTATTGAGCTGATGGGACAAGTGAATTTCTCCACTGTGAGATCAATAAAGCTTATCTTATCTTTTGTAGTTAGACAACTCATGATCTGGGGTCTATGTTTGCTCCTAAAGCAGAACATTTACTACCACTATCGCATATCTTAGCTTCTTGCAGCCCTAATTTACTTTATTCTAATGAATTTTGTCCCTTTTTATCACGTGCCTCGGCTTTGACCAGCTTTTCACTACACTTTTCGTCGTTCCTGCAGGACACCAAGGCCTGTGTGGAGGATCTGAACAGCCTCCTGAAAGTGGAGCCAAAGAACACGGCGGCTCTGAAGCTGCTGCAGGAGGCGCAGAAGAAAAAGTAGAAGTGGACGAGGGACTGCGCAGCCAGCCGGCGACACGATTCAATCCGCTCCAATCACGTTTGACCCGTTTACTCCTGTCTGAACAAACAGGACTTCAGCCTCGGCAAAAAAAAGCAGCTCCGCTTGAGAAGGCGTTCCGTGGATAATGAGGCGTTCGCAGTTTGATTGTAACGTAAAAGTCACTTCCACTCAGTATTTATGTTTATTTATGTAAGCTGCCATTATTCACAGCTTTTCTCAGAACTGTTTTATTATCGTTTGGGATAAAGTTCAGCCCAGAGCTCACAGAGGGAGTACCAGTATGCAATCCACTGCACCGCGTGACGGGTCTGGGGCATTTATTGGATAAAAAATGAGACGAAGAAAAGAACTTAGTTAAGCTGTGCGTCTGTTTTTAAAACCTACAGTTCCCACAACATCCGTTCATTTAGCAGCTAATGTTAAACATCTGACCCCCGGTGGTCGAATCCTTTCTCAGTCGTTTTATTCAACTGAAATAATTCCAAAACCTGTTAATTTTAAGACCGGAGAGGTCCAAAACCCCCATAACTAGAATGTTAGCTTCTTCAGACCAGGGAATATTCCCTCCTGTGTTCAGAGCTGTCCAGATCAGGCTGCTGGTACCAGGCCTGGGTGGAACCTGTTGAATTAAACGCCATTTTAGGCACTGTGCTCAAAATGCTACATTCGGTATCTGACTTTATGCATTTATGTCTCGTGCATTATGAGTAAACCTCTCCAACGCTCCAAAAACCTAGATTAGCTGGTGAGCATACGGTCACTAAGAGCTTTAAGCTTTCAGACATCAGGATGCTCATCGGTTACACGTCACCGAAGAGTTGATCGCGTTCATGTTGACGAAGCTTTGACCGCTACGGAGTAAAGAGAATCGCGATTAGCCTCAGAACGGCTGCAGTGGTCGTCAAACATGTTTCAGAGCTACTGGAGGCTGTCGAGTTCACAGATTTTCCCCAAAGACGACTAAACGTTTGAAACTGTAAACAGAGATCCTGGCCAGGCTTTAGGTCGGCCAGAAAAGCCGATGGATGCCCTTGACTGGAGACGTCTGAGGATTGACTGACCTGAAAACGAAGCAGATTACCTGTGATGATCATGAATGTCCGTCCGGGACATCACGAAGGAACTTTTTTCACCTTTTTACTCTGAGCTGATTGTCTTCTGAGGTTTCAATTGTCCAGTTTTGGTGTTCAACCTCGTACTGCGGGAGGATGCTGACCTTTCAGCTTTTAAGTTCAAGAATTAAAGTTAATTTACTTCTTCTTTTTTTCATGTTAGGTTTGTTTAACAGGACAACTTTGTTCTAAACGATGCTACTGTATTTGAGAATTTGCTTGTACAGGATGGGTTCGCTGCGCCTCTGAAGCTCTGATGCATAAAGCAGTTAGTCTGTTGTCGGGCCGTCTAAATAAAATACTGTCTCCTCGTTCCATTTTTGGTTTAGTTTGTTTCCACTGCGTTTTAGGACATTTTAAATTGTTGGTCCAGTTTTAGCTTAACCTCTCCATCTTGCCTGAAGTGCCTGCCTTTGTCCATCTGCTGCTTTGGATTAGTGTATGCAAAATAAAATCTAAACATAAAAAAGCACCTTCAGATTCAAGTTTTTTTTGTTTTGTTTTGTTTTTTTCTTCCCTAAGTGGTTTTAGTGAAACGTAGATTCATCAGGATTTAGCTGCTGGACCGTAGAAAAGAACAGGAAGTAGCTGGAGAATTGCTCCACAACACGCAGATCACCAGATTCCAGCTGCGGTACCAAGGTTGCTAATGGAAAATGTTCCCACTCTTTATTTATGGCAGATTTGTTTTTCTTATTTTTTGCATTAAACTTCCCAGATGTCCCAAACTAATAAGCAGGGTTCTTTATGATCCAGAAAACGGTTCTTTGTACAGCAATTTTCTGCATGCGAGTCCATTTTAAAACTAAAGGGCTGATCTCTGCTCACTTTTCTCTAGGAGAAGCCGTCGCTAAAGGAAGCTTTTCTGAGCAACAGCTGCTGTACGTTTGCAGGTCTGGAAGCCTCGTTAACGCTGTGGACGAGGCTCCTTTGTTGCGTTTTTACCTGCTGATAAAACCAGGGTTCCTGTGGATCCTTAAAAAGTCTTAAAAGGCATTGAATTCTGTAATATAAAACTAAGGCCTTAATTGGCAATAAAATGTCTTAAATCAGTCTTTCTTAGGTCTTAAAATTGTTACCAGGTCATAAATAGGATTGTATTTTTGTAATCCTTACCAAACAGTCAAATAATTGATACTATTATATTTTTTTTAAATTTACTGAACGGCTCAATGTAACCATTATTGGTTCCGTCCCGATAGCGGAACCAATAAAAACTGTTGCGGCCGGACCATAGCTGTGAAAAAGAGTTGGCACTGATTTATAGTTTATTTTAGTAGGGGAAAAAAACAAAGTTTGTGAATTCATTTCAGTAGTTAAAAATATATCTGTAATTTGTGTGTTTTTTAGCTTTCTTCCTATATGGAATGTTTTTCAAAATCTTTAACATGTCTGAGCCAGAAAGTAATGGTTTATGTTAAAATAAACATTTGGGTAAAGTTGTCGCATCCAGGTTTATCTTGTTTATCGTGAAGTTGGTCTTAACTTTTTATTTCAAGTGGCATTAAAAAGTCTTAAAAAGTCTTCAATTTAACTTGCCTTGTGCTGTAGGAACCCTGAAAACAGAAGATGACCAGAATGACCACATCCTGCCTGCAGGATCGTACTGCAGAACTGGGTCATGCAGGCAGGCAGGCCTCACAACATCTCTGGAAGTACCTGTAAAGCTGGCTGCCTTTTAAATGTTTAGTGCAAAACAAGTCCGTGTTTTACAGGGGAGCCCTTATCTGTCGGGCCGGGGGGCAGCTGCCGGCAGCGGGACCTTTTAACTCGCATACCTCGTCTGGATCGTTTCCTCTGTTAAACAAGGAGGTGTAAACCGTTGTTACATGGGTTACCTTTGTACCGAACAACAGATTCAGCGGGACAGCCGTGCTGCTTTCATTAATCTCATCTACCTCACAGACGGGAAGTCAATTTCTGGGCAGATGAGACTGCTTGTCTTTTTATTGTACAAACCCCAGTGTTTTTTTTTTTTTTTTTTTATGGCAGAAAAAGGATTAGGAATTGGTTTTTCCCTTTTAAAAGATACACTTGTCAGTGTAGGTTTCCTGCAAAGCCTGGAATGGTAGCTTGAAACTGAAAGTGGAACCAACATGTTGAGGTAAAATGTTGTTTAAGTTGGCAGAGAACTCAGACATGAACTTCCTCTGAGCTAATCCAGGTTATACAGCAGGGAGGGGAGAGCGTGAAAGGACTACTGCAGCAGGGATGGAATTACAGCATCCATGTTGGACACTGAAACATGGAAGCTAAACTCCTTAACCAGTTTTCAGACCTATTCTGTCAGATTAAAGAAAAGTGCGCCGTTCCCTGAAGGTTCTACAAAATGAATGCAGCTCTGAACTTGAAGCTCCTGCCCCGCCCTGTGATAAGACATGGAAAGCTAATGTTGCAGTGAGTCAGATGTAACACACCTTTGAACACCTCCCTGCTGACCGCACACGCTGTAAAACAATGAAAATATGGGGTAAGACGACTGTCAATATAAACATATGTGTAGGTATCTGAATTTCTAAATATAAGTCAACGTGAACAGACTCAAAATTTGTATTTGTTCCTGGTTGTCAACTCATACATACGTGTGACATCACGTTTCGTCTGTGAGAATACAAGTTTAGATCTTACAAATACAAGTAACAGTTACAACTTTTCAGCAGTACAAGTGCAAATTTACGAGTATGAATCCCAAAGTTACGAGTATGAATCTACAACCCCTGAAGAACCAGTTTTACACTCCTTACCAGTTGGTGGCGGTAATGCACTTGAATGTTTTTTTTTTTCACCAATAACCATTAAACAAAAAGAGAAAGAAGAAGAAAACAGCATTCTACATGAAACATTTGTTGTCATGTCATTACTCCTATCACCTGGTAAGGTGTGTAATAGCTTCATCAGGGTTTGTAGTCGTACTCATAAATTTGTGGTTTGTATTTTTTGCAACTTTGTAACTAGTATTCTCACAGATGGAACCTGTGATGCAGATGTCATACGTATATGTATGAGTTGCCAAACAGAAACAAATACAAACCTTAAATTTATTCACGTTTATCGACTGACATTTACAGATTCAGAGACCGACGCATACGTTTATATCGACAGTAATCTTACCCCATACTAAAAGGACCACAACGTGAACCGTGACTCATCACTCAGGCTGATGGGAGCCAAACCGAGGAGCAGAAACGTGTTCAGACAATGAGACGCAAAAAGAAAGGACATTCATGCAGTTCTCAGCACTTGCATTCAGAGTGCAGTCAGTCGTGTCTCAGGGTTTCTGCAAGGATCTGTAAAAGTTCACCTAATTTTGAAGAAATGAGCAGGGCTGACGTCAGCATGTGGCCGACCCTCAGGCCTGAAAACAAGCAGTGGTGCAGAATCAATCTGTCCTGCAGCAAGTCCGCCTACAGATGCAGCTGGAGAGAGCCAGAGCTGGCGGTCGAGCTTCCATGCCAGTTCAGTGTGGGGAAGAATAAGATTTTCGTAATATATATATATATATACTTGGCAAATATTTGACTAGCAGGACAGAAAATCGGCTGCTGATGCTGTGCAACTGAATCTACTGAAAAGGCAGAGTTCAAAAATAACAGAGTGGAGTTCAATCATGTCGTTCATGTTGAGAAATTAAGACCCAAATTACGTAATTTAAAAAGAAAAAGGGCACCAAACGTTGAACAATCCTGGTTGTAGCGGATGTCTCTCTGATCGTTTGAGTCCAAAGGGACATTTCCAAAAATTGTTCAGAGCAGCAGCGATACTTTAATTAGAAAAGGTGGAAGGGAAAATATAAAGAGGTGTAGAAAATGGAAGTTTGCTCAGCTGAAACTAATCTTAAATGGTTTCAAACCAAGAATCTCGTAGTACGCTGATGACCCCCCTCTGTTCCCCCTCTGTTCACTGGCCTGCTAACGGCACATACACCAGCTTTCCACCTGGTTTATTTTTATTCCTGAGGAAGCTAAGGGGCTTTAATCCCAGCAAACACATTTTGCAACTGTGTTTTTTCAGAGGGGCACAGAACAAAAGAATGAAATAATGAAACTGGGCAATATTTAATTGTTTTATTAATATTAAGTGAGCCACTTGTGGCTCTGGAACTGCAGGTTTCAGACCCCTGATCTAGCAGATGAAAACTGATTCCAGCTCGATATGGCTGAAGCTAAATGTGAAAAACCTTAATTTTGAAATCCTAAAACTTTATAGGTAAAAAATAAAGTTGGTCAAAGTGACCAATTAGTTTTGTTTCTTCGCCAGTGCATATAATCGTAAGAAGTGTATTTAATGTTATGTTTTTAGTACAGGGGCTAGGACCATTTCTACAGGGGCACTGGCCCCTGCTGGTTTAGGAGCCTCCTCTGCAGGCAGGAACAAGCTGAACCTGGTGGTTAAACTGGCTGGCAAGATAATCAGTCCCCAGCAAACGTATCGTCTTGATCCATGTGAACGTGTTTTGAAGAATAAAAAGCACCTCAGGTCAACAGTGACCTAACAACGCATGCCCTGCAGCCCAGTAGGCGACTGATGAACCCGCTAGCTAACAGGCTCATTTATCGCCTCCGCTTTATTCATTCTGAACGAGGAATGCTTTAGACTCTGCGACAGGATAACTTGGCGTTTTTAACGTGTTTTATGGGTGCTTGTTCTGACAGATCTCCATCTCAAAAGGTGATGGGCCACAGCTGTTGCATCTTATACCAGAAAAGCGTGGGAGAGAATGGAAATCCACCAACCGAACGGATTAATGAACGGCCACCGTGGCAAAGAGTTGGTGACCGATCAACTGCAGAGTGACCATAGGTCTACAGTTATCTGCCAATCCTGGAACAATTAAAAGACGGCAAGGGAGGCCGAGGCATGAAGAGGTCCTCAAGAAGGAGCTGATTGGCTTAGGAGGAAATGGCAGAACATTTAGTGGACCGAGGATGATGATTCCCATTTTACAGTCAGGCCTGTTAATCTCATAGGATTGGTCCAAATATATCAGAATACTTCATGTATTTTTTGCTGCTTTTCCATCGACGAGAATCACCCGCTATCACCATCTAACATAGAAAGTACTCCTGGGTCAATGTGAGCTTCTGTGCTTTCTGTGTCTCTGCTCTGTCTTCTCTAAGCCCCAGTGGGTGGAGGCAGATGAGCGTTCATACTGAGCCTGGTTCTGGTTCTGCTGGAGGTTCTCCTCCCTGTTAAAGGGGAGTTTTCCTCTCCACTGTCGCTTCATGCATGCTCAGTATGAGGGATTGCTGCAAAGCCATCAACAATGCAGACGACTGTCCACTGTGGCTCTACGCTCTTTCAGGAGGAGTGAATGCTGCTTGGAGAGACTTGATGCAACCTGCTGGGTTTCCTTAGAGAGGAAACTTTCTGACCAATCTGTATGATTTGACTCTGGAAAGAGCCTTGAGATGACATGTTTCATGAATTGGCGCTATATATATATATATATATATATATATATATATATATATATATATATATATATATATATATATATATATATATATATATAAAAATCAGTGAGTCATAGGAAAGCTAAACCTTTAAGCAATTTAAAAATAGATTAAAATCTTCACATAAAGCAGAGGAGTCCAAAGTACTCACATGCTCAATATAGTAAAGGATGTGTTTGTCAATAAGGATCTGAAACTAAAGGGTTTTGCACATTAGCCTTATTCAAACAAGAGCATGCAGTTTGTAAATTTGGGCTCGAGTTTAGTCAGCTCTTAGCAATAAGAACAGGATTTTGGTGAGAGGATAGACGTGGGCCCATTTACTATGAAATTCAGGTGTAAAAGGCAGTTATTTAAAGACAAATACTAAGTGTTGTAGCCATCATCTTCCCTTGTAAAAAGATTTTAAGTGGTCAGTAACAGTATTTTCCTGAATAAAAATTTTATGAATCTGCATCAAGCACCTGTGCCAACAGGCCACATTTGTATTATTCATAAATTGGAGTTGTGGGCCACGCAAAATATGTCAAAGGGCCGCAAATGGCACCTGAGCCGCATGTTGGGCACCCCTGATATAAATGCGTTTTGAATAGAAAGCGCACACGTTAGCAAAGCATTTGCATGCATGACAGCAGCTATAATTTTGAGCTTTGCTGACATTATACGTCTAACACAACTGAATTTAGCCGTTATAACTGTTTAAAGTTTTTTTACACAGGTTAAAGATTTAAATTACTTTTAGAAACACTGGAGAATCTTTATAATTTTAACCCCACCTTTGACTGGAGCCACCTCTTTAAAAGTTTTCAATACAAAAGGCCTTTATTTCCCTTAATGGTAAAACGGGGGTAAAAAATGATTTTTGTGCACCACTTTGAAATGTTGCCCTTTCCACCAATGATTTCAGACAAGATCAAGAAAAGGAAAAAATGTACTCCACCAAACTTCACTGCTGACAATTTAGTTTGGTAAAAGATAATCAGTGGGGCAAATGAATGATTGTCCTTATACCAAAAAGTCCCTTTATAGTCCCACAGAGGGGAATAATAGATTTACTTTAAGGAGATTTTTTGCTGCCTGACGCATTTCTTTACACAGATAGGAGATAAACAAAGACCGGATTAATGATTTATCTTTCAGTGTCAGTTCACTGGAGTCCTAGTCTGAAAAAAAAAAAATTGGGTTAAAAACAAAAAACAGCTCGTGTAAAATAGTAGCACTTATCAAAGTGTCATGGATTTTAAAGACGAAGAGCAAGAACAACTCTGGGATGTTTTTTTTGCACGCGGCCCAGAGGCGCTTTGCTTGTCTGGTTCCGTTTGAAAGCCAAAGCAGGATGAAAAGTTTGCAGACGTGTTTTATTTGAATGAAACAGGCGCTGGGGCCCGATAACGCTGGGGCCTCCGGTTAGTGTGGTGAACATTTGCATTTTAGTCCCGACAGTTTTCCAAGCCCGAGCTTTTAACTTCTTACACGTAACCACCCCCCCACCCTGGGCTTCAGGTCTGGAACAGGCGGCCAACAGGAAGTGAGGAAACATGCAGCAGGACCAGGCTGGCAGGTGATAACAAACAGAGCAGGGCTGATTCGGAACTGATAAAACTTTATTTCACTTTAAATCGTCTTTTACAATTTGTCCTGTTTATAACATGTAACTAGAGTTGGGAAGTTTTTTTTTTTTTTTCTTTAAACATACACAAATCTAGTATTACGTCAAGAACCAGAGTGAAGGAAAGGTACTCAGGGTTGTTTTTTTTTTTTTTTTCGTGTTTTTATTTGTATGTTTAAGCTAACCCTAAAGTTTCACAGCCACGTGCGACTAAGCAAGAAAACCGTCACAGAAGCAGACCGTTTTGTTGTTTTTTGGGTTGATTTTTGTTTTATTTTAAGCAGAATACTGGTCAGTAAAAACAAAATGATTTCAGATACCAGATATACAGACAGGCTCGGTGCCACATTCACTACTGCATGGGATCAGTTTTTTTTTTTTTTTTTCCTTAGAAAGCGAAGAATAACCGTCTTTTTGTTCAGCTAAAGAGAGAAAGAGAGAGAGAGAAAAAAAAAAAGAAGCAGCGGGGAGGATGAGTTTTTTTTTGTGTGTCTTTTTCTACTTTTTAAATGTCAGTGCATGAAGAGATTTGTCCCCAGGAAACGAAAAATACCTTCGACATCTAGAGTGGAATGTCATGGTGCTTTAGACAAGGTTATTGTGACACTGAGCAGAAAAAGAGGAGGATGCTTCTGCCGACACCTGTCCTTAAACCTAATCATATGTTTAAACACTTATTATGATTGGTGAAGAAAGGAGGGGGGAAATAAAAGACGCCAATCTCTGACAACTTCAAACCTTTTTTTATTTTTTTTCGGTGCAGCTGGAAGCGTGCCTCAACCGATCTGCACATTGTTTAAAAACCACAATCCAAACTACAGGTTCTCATTTCCTCGATTGGCTGATCGGCTGTGATTTGGCTCCTTAAATGTACACACCCGCCGAGGCCTCTACCTGCACCAAAAAACACATGTGGAAATCACTACTTTGATTTATTCATTTTATTTTTTTTTTTTTTCGTAACTAGCTCCACCTAAACTACCTCGGTTTTTAAAAAAGAGCAGACGAGGAATTAGGATTTTGATCACATAAGAGACGCCCGGGTCTCAGAAAGCGTCTCGTTTTCGACTCGAACGGCTACGGCTAAAAAGGCATGCGGGTTTTTTTTTTCCTTTTTCTGCAGCGTTCGGCTGTGAGCGCTAACACGGGACTTGACTAAACTTGTCTGCAGAGGCAGGAATGGACAGAATGAGAGCAGAGACGGAAGACGGAGACAGAAAAAGATCTGGTTTAAAAAAAAAAAAAAAAAAAAAAAGAAGCAGCTGACTGTAACGGCTTCATGGTTTTATCTGCAGGCGGGTGGTAAAGAACATCCAGAAACCATTCTGTTCTCCAAAACAAAAAAAAACAATGATTTACAGTTAAGCTCTAAAAAAAAATGTTTTACAATTTTACAGTTTTCAAAAAAAAAAAAACAAAAAAAAAAAAACGGAGCTGATGGATTGGTTACAGAATCAAACACACCCAGACGGAGGCGAAGAGAGGCGGGTGGGGTCAGGGAGGCGAGCGGGTCCGCTCTGCTGAGACCAAAGATGGAATGTTTCCACTCCTACTGAACAATTTACCGTTTTTTTTTTTTTTTTACCCCTTTAGCTTCAAACTAAAGATGTGAGAGATGGTGTCGAATCTTTTCAGGTCCCAGTTGGCAAAAAAAAAAAAAAAGGATTAAATAAAAAAATGAAACCGGCGAGTGTTTGATTACCCAGTAAGAAAAAAAAAAAAAAAAAAAAAAAAAAACACTTCTTTAACTTTTGTCAGTGTCACAATACAGCCTTGTGTGGAGGACCCTTCTGTATGAACCCCCAGCAGAACTCCCCCGCTGATCAAACCACCACCCGCCCCCCCCCCCCCCTTCACTCCCAGCTCAGGAGGACCTGCAGGAAAAACTAAGCACCACAGCGTTTGTTGAAAATAAACGGACAGTTTAATAACCTTTGTTTTCGTTTAAAGTGGAATAAAACCAGCCATTTGTTTTTTGCCAGTACACTATGAAAAGCCAAACAGAGAAGGGATGGACAACTATATAAATGCTTCAACTCACTAGGACAGGAGGGGAGGAGGAGGAGGAGGAGGGAGAGAACATACCGAGATGTTAGCGGGGGGGTTGGGGGGGGGGGGGGGTGGAAGAGAAAGATTAAACAAGGAAGGTATAAACAGGAGAAGGTGGGCTCTGGAGGATGTTAATTTAGATAAAAACCCTCTCTGCGTGCTAGAAGACTAAACCGGCCAGAGGTTTTACGCTGCCGGCCCGCGTCGGAGTGCCATGATGGAGAGAGGGCGGGTGGGAGGCAGGGAGGGAGGGGGAGGGAGGGAGGAGGAGCCAAGATGGCGGCGAGGGAGACGGAGCCGTGTCCTTCCCCTCGCCTCGCTCGTTAATATTTGTGAAGGTCGGGTGCAATTCATGCTGTTGGTTATACAGAAGGAAAGTCGGGCGGCTGGGCTCGGAGAGGTGGGACGAGGGAATGAACGGGCCGCTTTATGTGTACGAAGAGAGGGAGGAGAGAAGAAAGAGGAGGAGATAAAAGGGAGAGGGGGGGGGGGGGGAGAGGTGTTGGGATGGGTCAACAGTGAAGTGCGCTCTAGTTGTCCGCGTCGCCGGTTTCACCCTCGTCTCCCTGGTTTTCTGATGTCCACAGCTGCGGAAGGGAGCAGAAAACAGCTTTAGGCTTAAAAAAAAAAATGGCCGCTCACATTTCTGTTTACAGAGAGAAAAAAGGTCATCTAAGCTGGTCGTGCTTTACTGAGACGCAGCATTTCTTAAACCAACATGGATACGATTGCCTCCACACCGGCTTGATAAGCTGACAGGTTGGAAAACATGAAAATAAGACAATTCTAAACGGGCTTTTTGTTGTGATTTCTGTAATTAAACTCATCTTCTAATTCACAGGTGTCAAACTCAAGGCCCGCGGGCCGAATCCGGCCCGTCAAGGTAAATTATCCGGCCCTCAAGAGCCAAAAAAAAACAGGCACTTCATGTCATAAAGTAGAGGCATATATCCTTTTAAAGTGTATAAAGTGGCTAAAACTGTGCCTCCTGTAAGTGTAACTCACCCCAATATCAACTTTTTTTGCAGACAAACTGTATAAACTGGACCTAAGGTTGCTACTTTTATGTTACTGTGCATTTTTTATAGTTCTATGTGAACTGGAATGAAATTATGAAATGAAAAGTATCATCTATACATGTGCAACCGGCCCTTTTAATGACTTCATGACACCAAAGTGGCCCCATATAGAAAGGAGTTGGACACCCATGTTCTAATTTAATGAAAAGTATTTATGCTCCAGTAGAACAAACCAGTAAAAACAAAACTGACAATAATGAGAGTTGTTAGAAAATTTGAATTTCAATAAGGAGTTTTCATAATATTGAGATAAATACCCATATTTCCTAATTAACGGAACAATTAAGCCCATAATTGCAGATTTGGGTTTAAATCTTTAATCAACATGTTTCTTCTGGCTGGAAGTGATATTAACATCTCAGACTGAGGCGACCAGAGTCCTGAACCGGATCTGGGGGAGAACCAGTGGAAGGAGCTACAGATTAGGGTGATGGTAAGGAGGCCCTCTGACCTCAAAGACTTGGAGCTTATCACCAAAAATAAGACAAAAAAAAAACATAAATCCTTTTATCTTTAGAGAGATTCCCGCCTTCTTTACTATCAGAAACAAACTTCTGGGTTGATTGAAAATAACTAAATCTACCAGGGAACGCGTGGCAGACGATAACAGGAGTAGGGCTGGGCGATATGGATTAAAAAATAAATCTCAGATTTTATCATACCAAATCCGATTAATCGATTTTTTTCCTCCTTTTTGTTTCATAAAAAGAAATTAAAGAAATTATTTTAAAACCTTGCTTTTTATGTCAAGCATTTCGTCAGGGAGTTGACCTGAATTCAAAGTGCAACTAAAAACAAGCTGTGAAACAAGCTTGTAAAACAAGATGGCAGCCGTGTCATTATAAACAATGAAAATATAACAAAACATTTGCTGCTAGTGGTATTACACATTGAGCTAAGAACAGGCTTCACTGCACTTGTGAACTTCAAACTAAGTTAAAAAAAAAAGTAAATAAGTAAATGAAGTAGCTCGTATTATGGTAAAAAAAAGTTTCCACTTAACAATATTTTGACAATAATTTTGCCTAAACATATATTCAGCATCACATGCTGTTCTCTTCATGGAAACCCAATGAGTGTATTGGCAAAATAAAAATCCAGATTTTCCAAAAATGAAATCTTAAAGAATTGTAAATTTGAATTAATCGATTAAATCGATTTATCGCCCAGCTCTAAACAGGAGTACATTTCTTCCTGTGGTGAAGCTAAGGTGTCAGGCTGGAGGGATAGAAAGTGAGCTCGCTGGCATACTCACAGTAAGGTTGTCCCTTAGTAGCTGCATGATCAGCGTGCTGTCTTTGTATGAGTCCTCGTTCAAGGTGTCGAGCTCGGCGATCGCCTCGTCGAACGCCTGCGGCCAAGAGTTTCATCGTTACGCTTTTCGTTTCACACACAGACATCTGGCTGCTCTTTTATTTCATCAACTTTTTTTTACACTGCTTGTGGGATTACTTTAACCGAATAAGAAGCCTTTTAAGATCAGCTTGTGTTTCTGCGTATACAGCCAGAAGGCCGGTCGTCCCCGGCAGGACGCTTTGTAACCTGAGACGGGCGTGTTGTGAACTCGCCTGCTTAGCCAGAGAGCAGGCCTGCTCGGGCGAGTTGAGGATTTCATAGTAGAAGACGGAGAAGTTGAGGGCCAGGCCCAGCCGGATGGGGTGTGTTGGCTGCATGTCCTTCTTGCTGATGTCGAAGGCGTCCTGGTAGGCCTTCTGAGAGTTCTCCACCGTTTCTTCAAATAAAAAAAAAATAAAATAAATAACTTTAAAAAAGCAGCAGTCATTCAGACGTTCAGAGCTCTCCTACAGGACAAACATTCTTAATGTTTGTTCCTGATTTTGTGGAAAAAAAAAAAAAAAAAAAAAAAAAAAAAAATTGCGCCTTTACTTTGGTAAACAACCTGCTGATTTGAGTGGATACCAGATAAACTCAAGTGCTACTTCAGTCATCCTATCGCCATGGCAATTAGATGATTGAAAACCCTGGCAACAAACGATGCGGCCGTCTCCTAGCAACAGGCCGAAGGAGGCGGGCGCGCCTTCCACTGCGGCTTAACGAAAAGGACAGAAATAGACGACAAAGGAAGCGTGAGATCAAATGACATCTATTCAGGCCCGGCTGTGTAATTTCCACATAATGATTTGTAGAAACGCTTCATCTGAGTTCCACCTAATTATCATCGTCCGGGACTTGCAGATGTGGTTCATAGGAACAACTGATATCGCCTCAGGCACACGCTACACAATTCCCTCAAGTTTTACCTTTTCTCCTCCGAGTTTGAGTCATTTACCGGCAGTCAAAGGGAAGCGAACCGTTAGGGCTGCAGTCAGAGGAAACAGACTCAGCAGTGACGTATAAGAGCTTTTAGATTGCAACAAACCTTGTTTTGGCTTTTTGTTTTACTCCAATTGGTCACATTTAGTGCCAAAAACAGCAGGGTTATAAGTCATTGATTGTGGCGCACCAAAATAAAAGCTGCCACACCTTCAGAATGAAAAAAATATATGATAAAACAATGTATATCATATGAGATATATTTACCTTATATTATGTTTAGGCTAGATTTCTGCACTTATACCAACCATAATCGAGATTGAAATTAATTTAAATATCATGAAATGTTAAAACGCACTTTATTTTGAAAAAACAACGCCGCCTGCTCCTTCCTGTCTTGCTGTGAAGCTGCTAGCGGTGTGCTGCTCTCAGGAGGGAAGGAAAACTAGAGACAACAGTCCTGTTTTGTCCATTTAGTGTCTTTGTTGCTACATTTAGCAACTTTTCAGACCCCTTTAGTAATTTTCTTTCAATAAGCGACTTTTTGTTTTAATGGCGACTTTACCGAGAGCACCAGCCGTTCTGGAGCCATTATATTGATGCAGCAGCGAGAGCTACCATGATCGTTCCTACTTCCCTCAGCGTTGTCTCACAGGCTGCTGCTGCCTCGTCACATAAATGTAGTTTTTAAGTCGTTTTTTTTGTCTCCGAAACTGTTGCAGTTAAATAATTCCCTGAATTTGATTCACACACGGCTTCAATCACTTATTCACCTCGTTCACTTTGTGCGGTTCTGACATCTTTTTGGTAGTTTGTTTTATGTAGTGTCGATTCAGGGAATGTATTAAAATTCATGAACCATTCTGTAAAAAGGTCATTTTTGGTTCCTAACACTTAATCACTATTTTAAGAACTTTTTTTTGTCTCGGCAAAAGCTCTCCTACAGCCTGGGTCACAAATGGACAAACAAATATGCAAATTAGACCATCTAAAAAAAAAAAAGAGGAAACCTCATTTCAGATCCTCACCCTTCTTCGAGTCCCCAGAGGCCACCTCCGACAGGTATCTGAAGTAGTCTCCTTTCATTTTGAGGTAGAACACCTTGCTCTCTGCCTGAGATGCGTTGAGAATGAGGAATTTGTCGAGCAGGTTCTGTAACAGACAAGACGACCCACAGGCGTCACAAACGGGGGACAGGAGGCCTGGGATCCACACGCCAGCAGGAGAAACAACGTAAAAGGAGCTACGACCACTGCTAGCATCTTAGAAGCGAGCCGTAACGCGTTGTGGTCAGCGGACGGAGCCGCTTGCTGCCAGCGTCCTCGTCTCCCCGTCTGCAGAGGTGCAGACCGTGTGATCGGCTGCAGCTTCTCTCCCCGTAGCACTGAGTCTGCACTGAGCCCGGCTTTGTTCCATTTAGGGCGGTTTTAATCTGCTGACTCCTCCGACCTGTCCGGGGAGTGTGCCGATATCTACAGAGGAGATCGCTATCCAGAGACGTTGATCTGCGTTTTAGCTTTAGTCGTCGTCTAGTTTCTGCTGCCGTCGGACCCTGAGCCGAATAGTTTACTTATTTCTGCATGTTTAGGTAAAAATATATATTTGAGTCAGATTCTTCGCTTGAGAGCGTAAAGATGGCCAATAACGCTGATTATGATCCATTTGGTAAAGACTCAAACATATTTAGTAAAAAAAATAAAATAGAGTAGCAAACTAAGAAAGACGAGCCTGTCTGGAAAAGTCGGGACGGTTTCAGTTTGTTAATTTGTTCATAACGGTTCTACTCAAACATAAATGAAGTGAATTTTGCCCTAAAAATGGCAGAAGAACAGCTGTAACCTGCTGGGACTTTGCTCCTTATCGGCTCCATTCTCTATAGACGCGTTTCTGCAGAGAAATCTACTGGATCTACATGAAGACATTTTAAAAAGTGTTTCTATTCTCCATCTTCAGACGTCGCCTTTGGGACAACAACTATTTTCTGTCCTCCTCCTCCTCCTGCTGCGGCTTTAAGGACATCCTGCTTCCACTCGTCCTTTCCTCCCTTCATTCCTGCAGCCCCACATCACCACCGAGGCCCGCCGATGGTTTGACCTTGAAGATATTATTAGCCGTCTGCTCATGCGCTGAAATGCTTCGGTCCTATCTGACCTTGAGCAGCTTCTCCTCTCCTCTCCGCTCGTCGGGACGCGAAGGAGGGGATGCTGGCGAGGCGACGCTGATGCAGAGGTGCCGTGGGGACAGAGGCGGTCAGCGTTGAGGCGCTGCGGCCTTTTAAACTGCGTCCCATCCTCGGCTTTCTGCGTCTCTACGGTTTCACCAGCGAGTGTTTGACGCCAAACCTGCCCATTCGGTTAGGAAGGATGTCGTCGTTGTTTGTTATAGAAAAATGAAGCGGGGATGTGGGAAAGCCAAAGTTCAGGGTCTGACGGCGCGTCTCCACCATCACCACCACCTCTGTCCTATTTAACAACCTCCATCCCATTCCCTGGACCCATTATCACCACCCACCTCATCTCTTTCTTTTCACACCCGCTCAGCACCCCCCCCCCCTCCTCCTCCCATCGGTGTTCATACCAGCACGTCGTGGCAGATTTCTTGGAGTTCACTCTCGATCTTCACGCGGTAGTCACGGGCCATCTGCTGTTTCTTCTCGTTTGCCTCCGTCTTCTGCTCGATGCTGGAGATGACGCGCCAGGAGGAACGGCGGGCCCCGACCTGACGGCGGCGGCGAACACACAGCGGCCGTTAAAAGGAGACAGAAAAAAACAACCATCTGCCCAGGACTACAAACTACCTGCGTTTAGGGCTGGGCGATAAATCAATTTAATCGATAAAATCGAATTTACAATTCTTTAAAATTTCATTTTTGGAAAATCTGGATTTTATTTTGCCAATACACTCATTGGGTTTCCATGAAGAGAACAGCATGTGATGCTGAATATATGTTTAGGCAAAATTATTGTCAAAATATTAAGTAGAAACTTTTTTTTTTACCATAATACGAGGTACTTCATTTACTTATTTACTTTTTTTTTACTTAGTTTGAAGTTCACAAGTGCAGTGAAGCCTGTTCTTAGCTCAATGTGTAATACCACTAGCAACAAATGTTTTGTTATATTTTCATTGTTTATAATGGCACGGCTGCCATCTTGTTTTACAAGCATGTTTCACAGCTTGTTTTTAGTTGCACTTTGAATTCAGGTCAACTCCCTGACGAAATACATAAAAAGCAAGGTTTTAAAATAATTTCTTTAATTTCTTTTTATGAAACAAAAAGGAGGAAAAAAAAAAATTGATTAATCGGATTTGGTATGATAAAATCGGAGATTTATTTTTTAATCCATATCGCCCAGCCCTACCTGTGTTAGCTCATTTTGAGTCATTTTGTGGGAAGTTGTAAATGAAATACAAAAAGTATTCTTTTAATTAATGTTTCCACTGACAACTGTTATGATTAATCAACTATTCTATAAAAATATTTCCCTAAAAAAAAAAAGGCAAATCTGTATACATTTTCTTTTTATAATAAAAATAGATTGCATCCTAGTTTTGCCTAATTATCAGATAGCTATGCATTTAGTATAGGGCTGGACGATATAGGGGAAAAAAATCATATTGGTTGATATCGATAATTATCAATAAATTAAAAACACATTTTAAGTGCAGCTCTGGCCATTTTATGCTGTTGCTTAGCAACCTATCAGATAGACACAAACAGTGAATTCAAACTCAACCTTTATCCAACCAACTTTTTACCAAAACTACAACTATTTCATTAGAATAAAGAACGTGTGCTCTCTGAACTTTTTGAAGGGGGCGGAGCTTGTTAACAGAGCGTTCCTGGGCGTTGTGATTGGTTGAGAGGATGTAATGATGTAACATTAACCTGAATGGCTACAACCTTTCCCTCCACAGAGCAGCCGTCCAGACTTCGGCTTTTTCCACGTCCTGCATTTATAATTCACCTCTTGGTTTTGCTTAAACTCGTTTCATTCTGATGTTCACTTTATTTTTTTACACAATTAGAAGCGATTAAAACGGGACGAAGGGATATCCATTTGGGCACTCACACAAAGTCAAGCGATTATCCAGCTAATATGGGACAAAGAGGGAAACATGAAGCAGACAACTTGTCCAACACCAGAGGCCATAGAGCAGCTTTAAAAACATAGCTCTTTTATTTTTATCTGGCTTGGTAGTGGCCCCTGGCCCCAGCTGCTCATGCATGGCGCATGTGCTGCTGCAGATCAACAGACTTAAAGAGCACAAGGGCAGGACTTCCTGCACAAAGTGACATTGGGAGAAAAACAGCGTTAGCTTTTACTAAAATAAAAAAATGGAGACAAAAAAAAATAAATAAAAAAATCATGATGTTGAACAATGATTACAGCTGACATCCTTGGTTACGTTAACTAAATGCAACGGCCCTGATGGCTTCTTTACTCTCAGTGACTTAAAACGCTCCTGCTAATACTGATGCTAGTATGAAAAATATCTACCGTAGTTTTAATGAGCTTTAAACAAACTTTAATCCTGAAGAGAAACAGGACCGGAAAACTTGCTTGCCGCACGACAGCCAGACATAAAATCTTTATTTTTTTATTAGAAAAACAAAGAACTCATCCCATTAGTAACTTCTACTGTATATGTTCCTGTAAATCTCTTAGCTGTTAGAAGAGAAGAGTGGACGCAGGAATTCAAACCGAACCAAGTTGGAAACGACAGATAAATAATTATAAGAAGTAGAACTGACGATGACTCCACAATACATCAATAAAAAAAAAAGGGTAAATAAAAAGTTCAGCAGAAGAACAGTTTTCCTTTCTTTAGTATACCAGCCTATGATGTAGGTTAATATTACTGTCATTGCATCCTCCCAGCCAATCACAACGCAGAGCCAGGAACGCTCCTTCACCAAGCTCCGCCCCCTTCAAAGAGTTCAGAGAGCAAAACTGGAAGTTTTGTTAAAACTTTGGTTGAATAAAAGGTTGAGTTTGAATTCAGTGTTTGTGTCTTTATCCACAAAAAAAAATAAAATAAAATGACCAGATCTGCACTTAAATGTCTGAATGTCTGTTCTGAATTTGCTGATAATCATCGATATCGATCAATATGCATGTCTTCTATTAAAAAGTCGGCTTCCCCCTTTGAGTCTGGTCCCCGTTTCAGACCATTAGAGGATTAATGGTTGACTACAAACCAGCTCGTAGTTTTAAACGACCACCGAGGGTTACGATTACAGCCTGGGGTACAGCGTCCGAAATCAACGCTCGCCGGACGCCAAATACGAGTAAATTTTCCGTTTGGCGAGTAAATTTCAGAGGGCTAGCTGCCACATGGTGAGTAAACGCACCAAATCAGTCGTGTTTTTCAGCGACACGAGACCTACGACAACTTCGTCATGTACGTTTGCTAACAACTAGCGTTTAGCTCAGGCTAAATGGGCGTGGCCTTGCTGTAATTATGTGGATATTCATATGAAGAAATCTAATTACGCAACAAAAGTGCAAACATTTTTTTTTTTTACTCTGTGTGAAAGCGAGTCACTTTTTTCTTTGTTTACAGAACCAAACTGCTTTCATCTGACCGGTGGTCAAGCTCAGGGCAGGTGTACATTTATTAAAACAGTCCTGATTGCTTTAATAACATAACTCCCTGTTAGCTAAATAAATAATATCAAAGCAGCAAAGTAAGAGTCAATTTTAGATGTATAACTCAACTTAATTGTCGGACTCGACCGTGAGCTCTACGCTGGACAGTAAACTAGATTAGAAGCTAATTGCAGAGTCATGATTGCCGTACCACGTTCTTATAAGCAACAGAGAGGAGGTTGCGCTCCTCGTTACTGAGCTCCTGGCCCTGCTCCGTCACCGCCTTCATGGCAGCCGCCATGTCGTCGTAGCGCTCGGCCTGCTCTGCCAGCTTGGCTTTCTGCACCAGGTCGTTCTTATCCATCTTCTAGGCTGAAAAACAAACGACAAAAACAAAAAAAAAAAGGAAGTGGGGGGGATGGAGGAGAAAAAATGTTCAGTAAAATTAAAAATGGGGGAAAACATATAGACAAGCAGAAGAAGAAGAGGTGAGGAAATCTCAAGGGCTCAGACTCTAAGTGGGGCAGGATGAACAGAGGCCTCAGAGCAGCAGTTTTAAAACTCAAACCATTTATGGATAAAATCTGCCACGGTGAACAATAAACTCGATTCTTCAGACAAACGGGGGCTTGAAGACCTTGATTGAGTTAAAAAGTCAAAGAAACGGCATCTTTTCTCCCCTTTATTTGATCCCTGAAGGCGTTCTGCTCTTCAGCTCTGCCAGCAGGTCTAAGTAGGGCAAAGCCTCACCTCCAGCTCCCTCTCATCTGCAAACCTCCGTTTCTCAACATCCATCGCCGTCCTGTACGGCCACCGTGAAACGTCTATTTTTGACAGCAGGCATGTTGTTCTATTGGCTCTGATCAACTCCCTGCTGGATGGAAAACCCAGAACGCCTCCGGTGTTCAAGCGTTGCTCAGGCTTACCCGACTTCTGATCTCCAGGAGGACGCAACGCTAAAAAGCTTCTGTTTTTGACCCAAACACGCCTCTAAGGTGAGTCAAAGCAGTCCGATGGTCAAACTATCCATTTCCCCGTCAGGGCGGCATTTGCTCAACTAGTTAGACGAGGTTGTCTCCACAGCTTTGGCTCTGCATATCTTCAGGCAAGCTGATGTTCTGATGCAACTGCTTCAGTATTTGGGACTAGACATCACAAGATTTCTTCTGCAATGAAGACTTGAAGCTCCTTCACGATGTGTTTTTTTTTTTGGGAGGGGGCAATGTTGTACTTTCACAAAACAGTGATGGTATTAAAACTTCTTTCATGCATGAATTGCAGCGTGGCTACCTGATCAAAATGGTGTTTGGTTAATTTACGCACAAGCAGGATTTTTTCACACCACCAGATGGCGCTTAACAGCAGGAGCCAATCATTTAAAGGAGCAATAAGTAAGATATTTACTATAAAATCAACCTAAATTTTTCTCATTTGTCACCTGGGTTGGAAGTAACATTCCCAATAAACAATCAATCCTTTCCATTAACAATGTTTGAGTCACGTTTTTTCTCCTGTCAAACCTAGAGGTACGGTCCAGAGCTACTGGACTGGTTCCTGGCACTTCCTGGTTTCTGAGCCAATCGTATGAGAGTTCCCAGATATCCCAAAAACAAGAGCGAAGTATTTGGTATTTTATTTTTGCTAAAGAGCAGCGGCCTGCAGACATGGAAGCCAGTCAGAGAAGCGGACCAGAAATAAAACAGAATACATCATCATAGATTTGTCCTGTGAACGTAAAAAATTCAGTGGAGCTTCACAGCAGCAACAAAGCGTTGAGGAAACGCCGGGTGTCCGTGACAGGCATATTGTGGGTGTGTTGTTCCGATTTTAACCTCTAGGTGTCACTATTACTTATTGTTCCTTTAATCTTTGAGTGATCGACAACTGAATGACTGCAGATTGGTTTTCTGAGTCAAACGGTTCTTTGCTACCGAGACCAAAATCCTACAGTTAACGTCCCAGTTAATCATCTTAAGTCACACGGCAAAGTAGACTTTATTATTGAAAAACTGCAAAAATCACAACGCGATCAAACAATTAAAAACAGCTCAGACATTTGGTGATGCTGAGCAGATACCGCGACGCTTCAGAAAGCTGACTGGTCACCTGCTGTAACGCATGAGACAGCAGCCAGGAATGCCTGCATGTCTTCACCACCAGCATCCTGGAACAACTGGTCGGTGCAGGCTGGCTCTCTTCGGACGCTTAAATGTGGTCGATCTGTGATCGAAGACGAGCTAACGACTCGACGCGGTTCTACAGGGCATAGGCGTGCGTCTCAACCGGCCATTGGTGTTCCGTTAGATTACAGAGGTTTCACTACCGCATTTCCTTGAGAAAAGCCTCACCACATCCTGTTTTATTTATTGCCAGATAGATGCTTCTGCTTCAGTACCTTAGATAAAAGTGTGATCGCGTACATCCACAAAGGGGGTTTTGGATTTGTGCGTACATTTAGTTGCAGCAGTTCTAAAACTACTTGGTATTTCAACCATTTTTGACCTCTAGTCAAAACTCTCCAGACAAATGTTTGTGTAATACAATGTTAAAAAGTATGTCGGTAGCTTTAGCAGACCTCCTCAGAGTGAAAGGACAAAACTAACTTGATCGTCTTTAGCCACTCGGAGCAATTAGTTGCCAGTTTGGCCACTTTTTCATTGCTTTCTTCAGTACTGCAGCGTAATTAATAGCCCTGCAGCAGCGAGAACTCCCAAAAGCACACGTTGGGCTCTGATTCAGGAGCTAAAAAGTAGAAATCAATCGCCTGCTCGCATCAAGCGGGGTTCCACTAGTACCTAAACCATTAGCCAAGCATATTCCTATACATTCAAAAACTCATTTCTTCTCATCAAATGGGAAACGTAGCTGAAGTGGATGCAGAGTTGTGCTGAGGACAATGAGGGAAATCTGCCTGGATCAGAAATAAATATTTATTATTAATATCCCTTAATAATCAAAGGGATGTGATTATTCCAGGTGTTGTTGCAAAGATGAATGCAATCTAGTTACTTAGAGATATTAAATGCACCCTCTCTTCTTTAAATCCAACATTAACCAAGACGCACACTTTGCGGATTAGTCATTTATTATAGTACCTTTAATTTACTATGTTGTAAAACTCTCACCCACAGGCCCACCCATCAACTGTTGTGGGCCATATAAAAATATAGTACAACAAAATAAAAAAATTAAAATAAATGCCTCCACAAACAAGCAATAAACAATTAGTTTGGGCTCTCAGTAGTAATTCTGCCTTATTGACTTTCCAAACCAAATAAATCTTGATTAAAATCAATTTATATATATATATATATATATATATATATATATATATATATATATATATATATATATATATAAAAATCTATTTTTACCATCACGTTCCTGCTACCAGTTTGTAACAAGCCTCACCAGCAGCCCATCAGAGTAATATTCTGATTGCCTCTTTATGAAACGCCGCTTGCCCCGGTTTAGTTTTAAACAGATGACGTTAATGACACACGGATCGATTAAAATTGATCTTACTGAGCTCCGATCATCTAGCACGCCAGCATCTCCCGCTACACGTGCAAGGCTGTTATCCAACCACCTGGTTGTTAACAGGCTTACCCACGTCGAGGGGAGGAAGAAAAAGAAAAACCAAAAAAAAAAAAAAAAAAAAAAAAAAAAAAGCCACCATCTTCAAACAGCGGACAGAACACCACCCAAAAACGTCGACACGCACACAAAAAAAAAGGGTTTAAAAAGAAAGCCGCTACCGAACCGGAGAGGTTTCGCTCCAGCGGCTGGCTCGGCGTGCTAACAGCTACGCCCTCCTTGTCGCATTCCCCTGCGGAATTTTAAGATGGAGAGCTAGATTAGCGCCCGTTAGCTTTAGCTGCTAGCAAGCGGGAGCTGACCCAGCGACGACACCCAACCGAAGGCCACGATTCAACCAGCTGTGGAGGGAGGGGTGTGGGGGGGTAATGCAACATTTCAAACGTGATGTGCACCGCGGGTTGGGTTCTACTAGCAGCGACTCCCCCCTTCTCCAGTAAAAAAAAAAAAAAGAAAAACGTCGCCTATGGGCTGACAACTCCCGGGAAATATGGAGGGTGTGTTAGCTCGTTTCACTGCGCCATGACGGAGCTCGGCTATTCGCCCCTAGCGCTACGTTCTCCTACCCGTCTACAGCGACGGGAGGCGCGTTAATGTGGGCTCTCCGACGCAGTGCTTCTGTTCGGCAACGCGTCGTGATGCGTGCTCGGCAGAGGCTGCCATAACGGTTCGGGCGGCTCTCTCTCTCTTTCTCTATATCTCTCTCTCTCTCTCTGGCGACGGCTCGGGCCGCTTGCTAAGCTGTCAAAATGGCCAGACTCGAGCGAAGCGTCTCCCTCCCCGCGCCGTCTACGGCTCGCGTCGAGCCGAGCCCGGGCGCCTTCGATGTCAAATCATCGGTAACACGCCGACGGCCCTCGCAAATACTTGCAACCGCGTCGCAGGTGTCTTGTCGGTTATTTTTCATTATCTAGTCACATTCTCTGGCCTAAATTTCTCGCACCCAGCCCCAAACCACAATAGGCACCTTCCGCCGCAGAGGCAGCCCACGGGACCACGGGCTGCCGTTTCACAGTAGCTAATCAGATTAACCCGCATGTTACATATTGATCCATTAATACACAGATGAACTCACATTTAGAGCGTATTAGGGATCCTGATTTTATTCTCTTAACGATGGGAGTATCTCAAGCCGTCCTCCGCTCGCTGCTCGGGATATTCAGGGCAGTACCACTTCCGCCTGCTCTGACACTTCCGCTTCCTCTAAACCCCACCCCTCCCCCCGCCAGTATCCATGGCGACGGCGCCAGGGGGTTTCCTAACCATTTTGCGAGGGGCTTTGACGTCAGAAGGTCCATGGCAACCGTTACGGGATGACGTCTGCCAGTCTCCGTGGCAACTGTTTCCATGAGACCGTTGCTGTCGTATCAGCATCATGTCAACCGATGCTGCCTTAGCCCAGAATTCTTCTGCCTTGCCGGACTTTAATTGAAAGTAATCTTTTTATTTTAACAACATATTTCTTCAGGGTGGGTGATTGGAATCTGATAGTTAATCTGAGGAGGGAGCTAAACATGATTTTGATGACGAGGAGGTCCTCCAACCTCAATACTTGGAGCTCATCAAGAAAGATAAATTGTCAAAATGTCAGTGGAAACATGCAAAAAGCTGTTTTTGTATTTATTTATTTATTTGGTAAAGGCTCAATGCTGTAATACCAAAAAAAATTACATTGATTGAGACATTTAGCTTTAAATCAGTTTTGGCATATCTTTTTTAGATAAAATCTAAATAAAACACATGCATTATATATTTTTTTAAACTAATAGGCCTACTCCTTTTACACTGTTATCTCTTGAGAGATGTCTGTCTCATTTCCAGCCAAAACAAACATCAGCGTGGAAAGAAAACAATCTTAGATCCTAATCTGTCCTATGAGGAGCTTTTTAAATTAATATTAATAATGTCTGAAAGACTGTCTGACACAACACAGATGGCTTTAACACGTTTTCAGTAAACTCACATCTTGATTCTGCTAAAAATCTTCCCATTGTAGAGAAGGGATAAAGATCATCGTGTTTTTTTTTTCTAGCTGTTCAAGTTATTCTCTTGTAGGCAAAACTTGCAAAAAGACTTTTATTTATTTATTTATTTATTTTGTTGTTTTAAATTATGTCCTTAAAATGGCAAACTTTTCTCCTCCCATGGGCATTTTCCTATTGCTTGTTAAGACCCATATAAAGAGAAATTGATGCTCTACTAGCTTAATCATTTTACACAATTTTTTAACTAATATAAGTTTTTTTTTTAAATCAATTAGACATAAAACCTTTCAAACTGGCACCACATCAACCTCACTGTGGCTTTTGATTATGTTGACCGCATCATCCTACCGGACAGGCTCAGGCAGATTGGAATTGAGGCTCAACTCATATCTCACATATAGAAAAAGCGTTAATGTCCATTGGAATGTTAGGATTTAAACTACCGTGTTCCACAAGGCACAATTTTAGTTCTCATGCTTTTCAATCTTAATGCAACACTACTGGACGGTGTCATCAGAGCGCACAGCATTCCTTTTTATGGTTACCCTGATGAAACACAGCTCCTTACTGCCTTGCTCAATTTCACGTCTAAGGCAGTAAGTAATTGAGCAAGGCAGTAATCCTTTAACTCCATCAGGACAAAAGTGACAGTATCCCATCTGATTTAAACTTAAGTTTCAAAAACTACCAAAAGAATGTTACAAAAAAACATAATTTGAAGAAGAATGCCAGTGTTTATCTGCCAGCTCAATGCAGTAACTTTAGTTCATGCTATTACAAATTGTGCTGGAGCTAGGGCGTTTGTCCTGTAACCGTTGGGTTGCTGGTTCGACCATTTTAGTCATCGTGTACTTGGGCAAGACACTTCACCCTCTCTGCTTGCTGACGGTGGTCATAGGGTCCGGTGGCGCCGACATATAGCAGCCTCGCTTCTGTCAGTGGGCCCCAGGGCAGCTGTGGCGCAGTGTAAATAATAAAGTGCTATACAAGTACAGGCCATTTCCCATTTGTAGAGTAGATTATTGCAAGGCATTGCTTTCTGGCCTTCCTAAATGAATTAATTAAACCTACTTGACCCATAACTCAGCTGCAAGAATGCTGACAAGGACCAGAAAGCAATCACACAATGTTTAAAAGTCTTGAACGCTTATCCAAATTTATTTATTACACATTGTTTTGTGCCAAAGGCCCATTAGACCACTGGGACTTCTGAAGTAAGAACCAAAGCACAAGGTGAAGTATATTTTTCTCACTACGGCCCTCAGTTGTGGAACCACTTTCCTGAGGATAATGAGCAGTTGAGAGTTTCAATATTTTTAAAAGTACACTAAAGGCACGTCTTATCAGTTGGGATTTTCAGTAAAGTTTTTTTGTGAGTTTATTATTTCTTATCAATGAACTTAGAGTTATTTATTTATGTATTATTTTATTTTCATTTCTTACAAATAACAAGTATTCTCATTCGCGTCCTTCCTCCACAAATTTTTTTTTTCAATTTAATTTTTTACTATGCATGTTTCTGCATGTGTACCGTTTATGATTTCAGGTTAATCTTGACATGTTTTTGTACTCTTTTTTTGTATTTTTTTTATTTTCCAGAATAAACGATTTCATAGCAAAACAGGACCCAGAGAAACTGCAGCTTTTATTTTGAGGGGATTCTTCTTCTTGATTCTTGACTCTTAAACTATTGAATACTGTCAGTGCAGGTCTCTGTAAAAAATAATGACTCAGACAGCTGCAGCTCATACAAAATTCCAACACCAGCTAAATTAATTGCATTACATACTTCTTTGCTGCACCGGTGCCTGCTTTCTAACACTGTGATGAATTAGAGAAGTCAGAAAATGTCACAAAAGTGCTGTTTTTTAAACAGCAAAGTCTTCGACATGCTGAGCGGCATAAGCTAAGCTTAGCTGTTTAAATATCCCCAATCATGGCTCTGTTCTGACACACGGTCGGCATGATGGCATTGTTCAGAGCAACCGAATCTACAAAACAATGGAAAGAAGAAGGTACAAAACTAATTTTATATACAGTACATGGACCAGTTCCTTTTAAATAAACCTGTTTTCCAATTACTTGCTCAACTTAATCCACAATAAATACATATGACAACCAGATACATTTTATTGCACAGTAAAGTGACACTTTAAAAAAAAAAATTCTGACTAAAGGTGCTTAACTGTCTACTACTTTGTGGTTTTGTACCAATTAGGACAATAAAAATATTGTCATAAAGTTATTTATTTGATTTCAAATAGTTATTTTTTTTTAAAGAGACCTAATTATGAATTACATATCAGCAGATAAAACAAAAATAACGTGTAAAACAAAATCTAAATCTATTTTACCTAATTGACCAGCTCATTGAATAGACAGGCGCAGGAACCACAACGGTAACATCACATGTAGAGTTGCTTATTTTATTTTGAACCCCATCATCTGTTTTTTTTTTGTGTGTGAATTATGTTTATCTTATTTTGCTGCTAAAAGTAATTATTTTTAATAAATGCACAGCAAAAGGTGACAGATATTTCACATCAATCTCTACCTTCATTTAATCTAAACTGGAATGTTGTCCTTCATCCCATAACACAGATCCAGATGCAGTTCCGTTCAAAAACGTATACTTATGTAACTCATCCTCTCCTTAATCATCCAGCGATGTTGGGATAAATATTCTATATTTGTTTAGTTTACAGCACAAGGCCTCTGCCTCTTTGTTTTATATCTAGAAGTATTCAACCGTTTTCGGTTTCACTCCTGTATTTCTCTGCTGGACTCTTTTTGGATAATGATGCTGCAGTTCTGTTCTCACCTACCTGACAATACTTGGTTTTAGTTTTATTTTCATATTAAAATCAACATAGGCATATTTCATATTTCTGAGATTATCTTTATTTCCCCTACTTGTACTATCTGACCTGGAGAGAATAAACACGTAGTTGAGTTGGGTTAAAAAATACAAAATGTTTTATGAATCAGCTACGCATAAATGCTTTTTTTTTTAGTAACAGTCACTGTATTTTTGTGGATATATGAATTTGCATTCTCTCCATGAAATATGTTTCTTAACATTCCTCACCCCATAGTCTATGTATTGCATAAAACGAGGAACACATTTTGGATTACCAAAAGTATTTAAATTTGCTAAGTGTCAGAATAATAAAAGAAATGCATTTTTCATTAATTACTTCAAACCAAGTGCCCAGATCGATACCACACTTATTTACTGTAACTGAATCCTCTTTTGTTAAAATGTATATATTAATTTTTACAAGGTAAATATTCTATCAACCTTTGTTTTGTATATTGTACTCAAAGTGTCTTCATGACCAAAGTGGAACCAAAGTCAAATTATTGTGGTGGTGGCAACTTGGCCATTAAAACTGATTCTTATTTTACGCTTTTAAAAAACATTTGAATTAAACAGCGGCCCTTTTAGAAAAAATAATCTAAAAGGTCAAATTTCCAGATAGCTGAAAGTGCCATGTTCCTCTGTTAAACCAAATAAATGCTACTAACACCATGGAAATGTGCAGCCATTATACCTTTCAGGAAGGATTCTGTATGTTGGAGATGATCATGATTTGGTGCAAAATGTGAGGATCAATTCCACAAGAAAAGCGAGACTTTGTCAAGAGGCCATGTTCAGCAATAGGCACATTAATCGTACAGCCCATAGATAATCAACTGTCCGATCAATGGTTTATCAAGCTTTTCATATCATAAAATACAGCTGCGGCCAAAATGGATACACTTACTGTATATTGAATTTATTATCTTTAAACCATTCTTTATCCAGGGTAGAAAGATTAAACTACAACCACGTTTAGTAGCATTTAAAAGCAATGGCTGAATATATACATTTCATCTGGGGTTTTCTCCCATACACAGAGACCTGTGACCGTACAAGATGTCAGGATCATCGTTTAGACAGGGGTAAAATGCTTTAAGATGTCCCTCCGCAGGCTTCCTACAACACATGGCTTGATTTTAGACCGTTCTTCCTCAACAAACTGGTGTAATTGAGTCAGGTCTGGTTTAAAGGCTTCTTCTGCACAGAGCGGCCTTTCTATGTTGGTACAGGACATTTTTTTCACCGTGGATAACGACACTCTCCCTACACCTTCACTCAGCATCTCTAAAAGTTATTTTTGTTTTGTTCTGAGGTGGATTTTCACTTTTCACTCCAACACATCTTAATTTCTGGGACACAGAAACCATCTGCTTCTTGAATGCTATGATGGCTGGAACCTCCACGCAGCTAGAAATTGTACACAAGAAAGAATTGGACTTCAGGAGGTCCGCCATTCTCTCCAGTAGCAGATTTTACAACCTAAATGACTCTGCTTGAATCCCAAAGTAACTTAGGTTTTTATGTTGTGCTGATTTTGTTCTCTATTCATTTTTATATTTACTCACATTTTGCAGCCACGTTAATTGGCAATGGGTTAAACATCTTCAATTCAATTCAGTTCAATTTTATTTATATAGCACCAATTCATGAAACATGTCATCTCAAGGCACTTTACAAAGTTAAATTCAATCATATTATACAGATTGGGTCAGATTATACAGATTGGTCCAAAATTTCCTTTATAAGGGAACCAGTTGATTGCTTCAAGTCTCTCCAAGCAGCATTCACTCCTGGAGAAGCGTAGAGCTACAGGGAGAGTCGTCTGCATTGTACATGGCTTTGCAGCAATCCCTCATACTGAGCATGCATGAAGCGACAGCGTAACACCTTTTTTATGAAGCAAATTCTTCTTTCTTTTTTTGTTCTGTTTTCATTTAATAACACTGTCTTGACATTATGATTGGTTGTCATAGTTGCATGTGGAGTCTGAATCCATCTCTGGGTTTAAATCAAGTAACATGAACCTAAATAATTTAAAACGGCAAATCATAATGGCATCTCCCGAGAGGGAGCGGCACCATTTCCCAGCATTTCCTGTGATTCTTACTATCGCCTCTAACATTAGGTTTTCACAACAAGAATGACAGCGTTATGCATTATATTGTCCTTGGTCAATCAATTCTCATGCATTATTTGTTGCAATTTTCTGAAGACCTGGTTTCCCTGTAGGTTTTGACAACTATTCGATGTCTACAGCTGTAAAGGTTCCTCACATGCTTCTTTAAGTGTGTGTGGGGGAAAAAACAACCTAAAACATGACTAAACAAATTAAAAAGGGTTTATTTATTTTTTCCACTGTTGAAACTTCCTCATAGACAAACTACCTCCCAGAGCTGTAGCTCACATCAGTGGCCACTAGATGGTAGTAAAGACTGTGGTTAGATTTCTTGCTCTTGACCGTACTTATGAAACCATTATGCTTTACATGGAAATAAAATGAGAAAATTAAAAGCATACTGCATCAAAGCTTCATGCTTTTTACTCACTTGTATTATTTTGCATCAAAGCTGCGTGCTTCATAAACTCGACGCATTCTAAACAGATTTCCAGGTTGTCGTTTTTCCTAAAAGCCAAACCAGTTTACTCTGACCTAGAAGTGTGTTAAATTTAGATCATCGTCATCCTCCGTTAAAGAGCATTTGAGCTCACCATGTTCTGGATCCCTTTTTTTGAAGTCCCTGTCATACATTAATTCATTCATCTTTTAGAGTTTTAATGTAGAGGCTTTAAGAACCAGGTTTCAAGTGAACAGTAAAGCAATAAAGAGAAGGAGGGTGTGTCTGATGTTTTTGTTGCATATGCATAGGCAAGGAGCATTAACGAAGTATTAAACTACTTATCAGACAATAGTACGATGCTGTTCTTGTCATCTCCATAAAAAGGACATTCAGCAAATTGTTCATTTAGTTCAACAAAAGTATATTTATATTTGGTCTCTTTTGTTGCTTTACCTTAAGGGAAAAATATCAATAATAGATTAAAATCAGCCACAGGCATCATGCCAATATTCCAAAGAAAAGCTAACCCACAAATGACAAAATTCAGTAAAGTTCATGCGCTACATTGGAAAATCATGCCACTTGATCCGTTTTGCATTTTCTCACACTAAAACCAACAATTGGATGCGTGTTATTCATATTTTATGATACATGAGCACAGAGTAAAGCGTAATTGTGAGGTTGGAGGTGACTTCTGTCTCATAATGGGGCTTTTTTTTTTTTTTTTTACTGTGAATCCCTGATTCAAAAACGTTTATGATAATACAGGGTGATATGTGGTGTTAGTTTTCCCCTCACACACCAGATTTTTTGCTCTTATCTGTTCAGAGCGCCTCATTCCACCTTTTTGCTAAGCCCCCTGCGCGGCTTAAGGCCTCCTGCAGATGGGGTTTTCTTTTAACTTTAACTCTTTCTTATCTGGCTTCCATAGAGTGAGCTGTAAGACTAATAGTTGTCCTCTCAACATATTCTCCCACGTGAGCAGTGGACCACTGCAGCTCCTCCAGAGTCACCATGGTTCTCTTGGCTGTGTGACTGATTTACGCTCTCCTTGCCTGACCTGCAGGTTTACTGTGGTCCCATAAATGCAACATATTAAAATGGATTTGGCAGAATCCCCTTTAACATCTAAATACCAAAAATCCTGACTTTTACTCGAAATTGTTCTAAAGGATTCTGTTAAACCTTCCAATGAGACAAGTGCAGTATTTTTTTAACTTAATGTATGATAACAATAGATTTGACATATCGGTGCCTTTTGGGAACAACACATTAAAGCAATATCAATTTAAAAAAAACACAATCATGATAAAAATACTTCTGGATAGATGAATCCACAGAAAAGGTGGTGAAAGTTTGAGGTGAGTCATGATCGTGGTGAGTGATGAAACTATAAGAAGGTCCCCTCTGGTTACGTTCAGCCAAGGACTGATTTATTGCCACCAATCCACACAGAGCGTCACATCTCATCCTTTTTTTCTCTCTCAGCGTGTGCAAGTTCCTGCTTGTCTACAGGGAGCGCTTTGGTAAAACGGACCTCCAAATCCTTCCACGTTCCTGTACGGGCATCATGCTCCAAACTATCTTCGTTTTCCTGGCCTCTCAGTCCTTCCCAGTTCAGTTTATAATCCGTCTCTGCAGCAGCAGTCCGATCTATCACTTTTAGGAGCACATAAGCCAGCCTCTACCGATTTATTCAGGCACTTATTAGGTGTCCATTCAAATACTCATGTCAGCACCTTCATATGTCCTTTCGTTTGGGTAATGTAAAGCTTTTTCTCAACTTAGGAAGGCATTGATATTGAGATACTTTAACAGACTTTGCCATGCAGTTAAATTCAGACATATTTTCTGAGCCCGTGGTTAAAGGGAGGTGTGAGAGAGAAAAGAGAGAGAGAGAGAGAGAGAGAGAGAGAGAGAGAGAGAGAGAGAGAGAGAGAGAGTACAGACCTTCATTAAGCTGCAGGTTTCCATTATTGGGAGTGGACAAGTGGCAGCGTTCACACCTGACCAGTTTTCTGATTACTCTGCTGTCGATTCAAAGAGCTCTTGGACAGAAAGGTCTTTGTCCAAAGATCATCCTCAGAGGTAGAGTCAAGTCCTCTTTAAATAAACTTCTTACACACCTTAGAGATTTTTACCTCATGTACTTCCAAGCGTAAGTCTTTGACTACACTTTCCTTCCGAGAAGATGGATCCTTTGAGCCACTTCCTCCGTCTGAGTAAAACTTAGTTTAGGTTATGTTACGTTGTAGTAGTTATGCTGCTATAGGCTCAGGCCGCTAGAGGACATGAGGGTCTATTTCCCTCACTATGCTGAGTTCTCCTACTGTTCTCCAATTTGTATTGTTTGTTGTTATTTCAACTTTTTGTTATCTGTCTTTTTTCTCTTCATAGAAGGTACACCTGGTCTGGCGTTCTGTTAGCTGTGACATCATCCAGGGGAGGCAGATCATCCGCTATTACCATCTAACATAGAAAGTACTCCTGGATCAGTACTTCTGTGCTTTCTGTGTCTCTGCTCTGTCTTCTCTAACATAGAAAGTACTCCTGGGTCAATGTGAGCTTCTGAGCTTTCTGTGTCTCTGCTCTGTCTTCTCTAAGCCCCAGTGGGTTGAGGCAGATGTGCGTTCACACTGAGCCTGGTTCTGGTTCTGCTGGAGGTTCTCCTCCCTGTTAAAGGGGAGTTTTCCTCTCCACTGTCGCTTCATGTATGCTCAGTATGAGGGATTGCTGCAAAGCCATCAACAATGCAGACGACTGTCCACTGTGGCTCTACGCTCTTTCAGGAGGAGTGAATGCTGCTTGGAGAGACTTGATGCAACCTGCTGAGTTTCCTTAGAGAGAAAACTTTCTGACCAATCTGGAGGATTTGATTGAATTTGACTTTGGACATTGCCTTGAGATGACATGTATTGTGAATTGGTGCTTTAAAAATAAGATTAAATTAAAATGCTCCCAGTCCTCCTTCGCAGTGCCCTCAGCCAAACATCTACCAAACCGCTCTCCTACATCTGCCTTTAAGTTTGGAGAAATGGCTCAAAGAAACTCAATTTGCTCCTCACCTTCTTCATCACCACACCCAAACCACTTACCAGTGAAACCATCAGGACTCCGCTCAGCATTTCCTTACTTTCCGTAAACTGTTGATCTCCTCACTATGCATACCTTCACTTTCATCTGAGCAGTCCTAGCATCTCTCTTCTTCCTTTCCAGATCAAATAAACCTGAAACTAGACTCCTCCTTGACTGCACAGAACTCTGAGCCTTAGAAATATTGTAAAAAATAAACCTCATTTACCTCAATCTTATTCAGAGGCATTGTGTTTTAGTCATGTAATAGAATAGAATTGATTCAATTTCAACAAAAAACAAAAATAGTCCTTTCCAGCGCACCCTAATCCAGGGGTTGTCACAGTAAGTCATCACAATTTGCACACCGATTTGTCTGAGTTTTTGCGTTAAATGCTCTTCCCGACACAACCTGAATTCAAACCCCTGTACCCCGTATCAAAGACATGGACTTAGCCTGCTACATCACAAAGAGAAGAAGGAATATGTATATACGCTTTAAAATTTTTGTTTTTGTCTTTATTTAATCAAGCAGGGAAGATTAAGAGCAGTCAGTCATAAATGTGTCGTTGCAGAAGGCAGAGCCTCTACAACATGGGTGTCTAACTCATTTCTATATTGGGCCACTTTGGCATCATGACGTCATTAAAAGGACCGGGTGCACGTGTATAGATGATACTTTTGATTTCAGAATTTCATTTCAGTTCACATAGAAATATAAAAAAATGCGCAGTAACATAAAGGTTGCACCCTTAGTCCCAGTTTATACAGTTTATCTGCAAAAATAAACTTGATATTGGGGTGAGTTACGCTTTAAATTCATCATTCTGCATCACTTTTTCTCCATTTTGACATTTCTGGGTTGTTTTCATGTGTTGTGGGAAAACTGACATCTAGTGGTAGGATGCTGTTACTACATACTTAAAAAAATCAACATTTGCTAACGGAGGCACATCTTTATCCACTTTATATCTTTAGATGATTTATGCCTCTACTTTCTGACTTGATATTCCTTTTTTGGCTCTTGAGGGCTGGATAAATTGCCTTGATGGGCCGGAATCGGCCCGCGGGCCTTGAGTTTGACACGTGCTCTACAACATCTAGATCAGAAGAATTGGACTTTACATGGTACTTTGTGTACTGCAGTCGAAACATCAGTCAAGAGACTTTTTCTTACATCCCTTCGAGGAGTGGTCCTAGTGGTCCTTGGGTGAAATACTCCATCCCACTACACCGATGCCGCCAGACATAGACAGAATATTGCATTTCTTGTGCAGCATCACTACTTTATCACCATAACTGAGCGTTCTCAGTTTACATCATCTGAGCTTTTGGGGTCAAATCTACGGCTTAAACCATTCACCCTAAGTTTGGGGAACATAAGTGATTTAGCAGGGTTTGATGTCAGTGCACATACTGAAGAAGGGAGATCATAGATAGCCATGGATTCTCTGTAGGCGAGCTTTTGTTAGAGATTTTCTTTGCATTTTCTGAAATATTCTATATGTTTCAACTCCAAATAATCAATACACACAAATGATTTTAATTTTATCAACATGTTTCTTCAGAATAAATGTAATAATGTTTTTAGTGGCCCAGTTAAAGCAACAGAGAGTCTGTGGAGAGCGATTGAGCTGAGAGAACAATGTTAAATCTAAATCTGTCGTGGTATTTTGGGTTGGAAGTAGCTAACTGATTTAACAGATACAGCTACAGTCCTCAATAGATGCACGTCTTGGTCCTGCTGATGTTTTCATGCACAGTATTTCACATTGAGTTCAAACAGTTATCTGCATTATGAAGCTTACTTTCTATTTATATTTGTATCTTTTAAAGTCCTGTTAAATTAATAAACATTAAAATCGATCGCCTCCAGCCTTATGCGAGCTGCCTCAGATTTGTTAGTCATTCAGAAGAGTGACTGAGAGGTGCTAGCGCTGATGGAGTCCAGTCTCTCCAGTCTTCAATCAATTTGACAGAATTTTAATCAACATGTTATGAAGTCATATAACTCAGGCGTTGCTGTGGGCCTCAAAGCAGACGAGAGATCCACTGAAAATCAATGAAGTCACCATTTGAACTCTAAACTGTTTGCTCGGGGGTGGGAGGGTTACAACCTTTAAAAAATAGCAGCAATGAGAGCTGCAGGGGATAATATACAGTGGGGAAGGAAAATGAATGAGTGAAAATAAAAGAGACAATATGAAAGGTTAAAAGGACAAAACTGGGGGCAAACAATACAACTGGCTAATTAATCCTATAAAGACCCTCAGTCTATTGTTTGCAACACTGATCATACCTGCAGGGACGGAGAGGTCGATGTTATTCCTCAAAACAAACAAGATGGATATTTAGACCTTTCTGCTTTAATCTCGGTAGAAGAAAACATTTGGAGGAATAACCCTCTGACTTACTGTTATATTGTTACCGTCTTGTGAGGAAAGAGAAAGAATACAAATGTTATGACACTAACAGGGACGAGGCTTTCAGAATCCAGGGAGAAACAGTCTTCATCATCCATGCACAATAGCTATTTATCTCACATCTAAGGACAATTTGGTGAGGCCATTTAATCTAACATACATGCAGGGTTGGGCGATTAATCGGTTTGGTAGATTCGTTTAAATCTACAAGTTTGTTAGGACTTAATTTTTAAAAAATCTGGATTTTATTTTGTGCATGCATGCGCTCAGGGCTTTCATGAAGAGAACAGCATGTGATGCTGAATATAGGAAAATATGTTGATAAAATATTGCAAAGAGGAAACTTTTTTTTTTTACCATAAGACGAAACACTTTAATTTATTAATTAACTTGTTTTTTTAAGTTACTTTGAAGTGAAACATGTTCTTAGCTCATGCCGTAATACCACTGGCAGCAAACTCTAGTATGTTCATGGTTCATAACGGCAGGGCGGCCATCTTGTTTTAGAAGCATGTTTCACAGCTTGTATTTAGCTACACTTTGAATTCAGGGCAACTTCCAGATGAAATGCTTGAAATAAAAGCAAGTTTTCAACATTATTTCTGTAACAGATTAATGGAATGTGGTATATTAAAATTTTAAGATTTTATTTTTAAGCCCAGCCCAGCCCTACATGCATGTCCTTGGATAGCAGGAGGCTTGAGTGCAGACAACACGCAAACCCCTACAGTGGAAGTGAAGGGACCCATCTGGGATTAAATTAAAAAAAAATTACAAGCAAGATATTTTAAATTGGCAAACTATAGTGACTGATGAGTTTTTGACCAGCACTGTTGCAAACAATAGTTACACACAGTTTCAAACAGGATTTATTAAAAAAAATAAAAATTGATATTAACAGAAGAGGCGATTCTTATCAATGGTGTTGGAAATGTCACACATTTAGCTTTAAAAAAAGCATTTGTAAAACAGCGGGGAACAGATATTTCCCAAAGCGAGCCTCTCTGCACCACCATCGCTCCGTATGCGCGTCCTGATGGAATGGTGCAGGCGGTGAACGAGGAGATGCAGCGTGTTGACCAGTGCGTCCTCTAGATGCCTCCTGCAGCCTTATAGGTAGAAGTTAATGCTAACACAGAAACTTGCTGCAGAGGATTTCCTTCCATATGTATGTTATGTATAAATGAATATTCTTTTTTTTATAGATACATTTATACATTTTTTTGTTTAATAACAACAACAAAACTTAACACAGAACAGAACAAAAGCTCAGCAGTGCAGTCCAAAGGAGACTTCCATCATTATACAGTCCACATCTAAACATTTATGAATGCTACAGAATACACGTGTCCTTCAGCGTAATCCAACAAGGGCTTCCATATGCATCCAAAAATGTCAGTCTTAGAGTGGACAAGGCATGTTAGGAAGTCGAGAGGGATATGTTCCAAAATAAGCTTCTTCCACCCAAAAATAGTGGGAGATTTATTAGAGATCCATTGTAACAAATATATTCTTTTGAGCACAGAAAGTTAAGACTTTATACAACTTACTCTTGTTTTGATTTTGAACATGTTTATTTGGAAGACCAAGGAGAACAGACACTGGATCGAGATCAATGTTGGTTTTGATAATTTTACTACTCTCAACCAGGATAGACTTCCAGTATGACTGGATCTTAGCGCATAACTAAAGACAGTGTGTGAGGCTGCCTTCATGTATTTTGCATTTAGGGCACAGAGAAGAGGACCCTGGTTTAAACTTAGACACCCGCTTTGGGGCCAAGTGAGCTCTATGTAACAGTTTAAGTTGCAACGCCCAGGAGCGATTACGGATGCTAATCTTTCTGGCAGAGTTCCAAACGCTGCTCCACATTTCATCGGCAATCTCGATATTCAGCTCTCCTCCCCAGGCCTGGGCCAGAGTTATAAATTAATATTCTTGATTTCCAGCCAAACACTCGTGGCAGTCATGTATTTCATTCAACATAAGACGGTAAATCAGCACACGATTTTCAGGAGTGTGTGCACTTTTCACAGGTAAAAAAACAAAAAAATCCCTGAAGGAATGTAAGATGTTTTAGTGAAGCAGACGGTCTCTTACAGGCTGCCTGTCTCTGGTTTTGAGTCTCCTGCTTGCCTCCTCAGATTAACACGAACAGAGCAGTTATTTATAGAGCATGGAGAACAGGGGATTAATGCTATTCCTGTTGTGTTTTGGATGCTCATCACTTGCTAGATGACTCAAGGTGTGTAATTGTGCTCCTGTTCGTGTGTATGCTCTAAATAAACCATTTCTTCCACTCAAGCAGCTCCTCATATGACCCAGGTAAAAAAAAAAAAGACTGCTTGTTCTTAAATTACTGACCTGTGTCCATGTTAAGGAACGCCATGGTAAAAAGATAGAATCTCTGTTTCTAACAAAACATAAAGAAAATAAATTTGTCCTTCAAAGGCAAACTACTAAACTGTTCCCTTGGCACTGCGTCAATCCTCTATACATCATTTATCCAGATTATTGATGCTGTATTCACAGCTTTCTTAATGTCCCACCATTCTTTTGTTGATGTGTAGATCTGTTTGAGATCCGTGCCCCGTTCCATTACCCAGATATTGGCAATATTTGGCTCTCAGACAGACATGATCCTAGATTACAGAGCAGTTGAGGGTTGCATGAATCCCACTCAGTCTTGGCTTGTTGGTGAATTTGTTGTTTATGTGGGGATGCACAGATGCAGCCCTACATCTCTCATCAGGTATTTCTTTCCTGAACTCTTGTTGTTTGCTTAAGTGAATGATTGGAACCTCCAAACTGCTGGATTTTTTTCTATTTATTTATGTTTTTAGATAAGAAACTTTCTCTTGGCAACTCTTCCCAATAAGTCCCCCCTGTTCATTCTTCTAATTGTATTGCTGTGGCTAAAATTTAATATGCTAAGTGAGGACTTTGGAGACAGTTGTCCACTACTGTGATGGTTAGCTTCCTCTTTAAAAGTTTTCTTTTTATACTGAATCAGTCGCTTAAAATTTTTAGAGCACTTTTCATACACAAAATCCAAACAAGCAGCTTTATATATAGAAGATTAAAAAGAAAACAGCAAAAAGAAGAAAATATTACCTAAACAAAACCAGCAAATGGAAAAAAGCTGAACTATACAGATATGTGTAGTTAACAATTTATGTTGCTTTGAAAGACTGAGATGAAATTGTGGTAATAATGATGGGGGATATAGGGTCAGAAATAAAATTCAAATGAGCTTTCTGAAAATCATAATAAAGATGCTAAATCTAAAATCATAAATGCTGAAAAGAATTATACAAAAAAAAAATATATCAAAGTTAAATGCACATTTAATTCAACTTGCATATAGTTCATGAATAGTTTAGCATTATAAGGATCAATATAAAGTCAAGTTAAAAATGCATTAAAACTCACAATATCAATAACTTAGAATATTGTTAAATTAGGAATAGATTATCTTGATTATTGTCACATTTAAAGCAAACTAAGAAATTGCAGGAGCCATTTACTGACCAGTTAGCTACAATCAGTAAGTCCGTCCATATGTTAGAAGTGTATTTAAACCCTGGGCTTAAATACGTATGTTAAAAAATTCAGAAAGTTGTTTAATTCATAAGCAAATAATTCAAACTTTTCTGTACGTGCGATTAAAAATTAGAAATCATTCCACAGACTGTATTTAAAGGGCAAATTTTATGTCAAACATATCTAGGAGCCATTGTTAAAATCTACAATAAAATTAAAGAAAATAAAATTTGGGACAACAACGTTCCAGGGCATTGGTTGCCCTGTGGGATTCTTTATCAATTTGCACAGCAACAGCACCCCTAGTGGAATACTTAGGTAGTGAGAAACAGAAGCAATTTTAGCTCATTCAGTGCAGATTATTTCTCAGTATTATTTAGCAACGTTTGCTACCCAAAGTAATAATTGCAAACGAAAACAAGCCCCTTTCCAAGAGGTGAGAGGCAAGGTACACCCTAAATGGGTTGCAAGTTTATTTTTTATTTTTTTTTATGTGCACGCTCAGAACCTAAGGACAATTTGTACCAGCCAGTTGACCTGCATGTTTTTGCCCTGTGGGAGGTAGCTGAAGTACCAGAAGAGAACCCAAACAAGAACAAGGATAAACATGCAAACTCCACAGAACAAGGCACCTGGCTGCAATCTGAACCCAGCATCTCTTCGCTGCAAGGCAACACTTCTAACTACTACTCCACCCCACATCCCATGGACATAAAGTTCAGGCAAATTGGAGTTGGAATAGCCTCCACATACACCTGCACTGATGATATATTTTAATCGAATTTAGCATAAAAAAAACAAAGGATGGTGGAGATCTGTTCAACTACATCAGATGTCACAGTGTCCAGATGTTAGGGCTTTGATTTTCCTTTGTATTTGTATCTTGACAGTTTCATCGCTGTCATGTTTCCTAGGTCTTGCTGTCTTTAGTTTTTCCTTTATGCTTATTATTCCTTCCTTTATGCTTATTATTCCCCCCCCCCTCCTCCCCATTTATGTTGTCTAGCTGCTCCTATTGTAGTTCATACTTTTGTGAATCATGTTCTTAATTCATTCTTCACATTTTGTATTATTCCTATAAATACATTCAATGTTTTTTCCTTTGGATCCTCCTCAAATGTAGCTGTTTTCATTGGTCTGAGTTGTTCCTCATTTCCTCCTGATGGTCTTCAGCAGGGACGTGCAGAGACCGTTGGAGGGGCAGGTGCTCAAAGTTAAAAGAGGGCACATGGTGCACGGATTTAAAACACGATACAGAAACATACCTTGCTATACATCCGGCTGAAATGTACCAACCCATACTATAAAGAATGTAACATGGAATCAAGGGCGTAGGTTTGATTTGAACTTTGATTTGAACTTTAACCCTAGGGACACTTCATTGCTCTGACATCATTGGTCCTACGCAGTATGCATGCTCCTATTTGTTTATGCTTGACTTGAGCGTTAGGGCGCGTTTCTTCTGTCTAAAGAGAAAAGCAGTATTTCTTACTACATTTATACAAATTTTAAAAGCACAACACACACTAGATGCTTTTTGTTAATCTGGTGGCCTAGTGGTTAGACCACTGAGATTGGGTCCCAGAGGTTCTGAGTTCAACTCCCACAGACTACCATTCTGGGTCCCTGAGCAAGACACTTAACCCCGATTGCTCCCCTGGCGCCGCACAGTGGCAGCCCACTGCTCACCAAGGGGATGGGTAAAGATGCAGAAGTGAATTTCTCCATTGTGAGATCAATAAAGTTCTATTATTATTATAAATTATAAAGCAGCGCCCGTTCTGATGAACGTTGAATTGAGACTTTTTTCCCACTTTGAAAAAGTTTGCATTTGAACTTACCAGCAACAGAGACCTATCAATTTTTACCATCTGCAACATTCCAAACACATTTCTTACATCATATATCTGAAGAGTAGATAACAGCTTCTCCTTACCTACATCTTCTCAGACAATTAAATTATTTCCCTAACAATAGTGAGTTGTCGATGTTTAAATGTGCAGTAAATCTTAATACATAAGGAGCATGGAGGACCCAATACTGTACTTTGAGTAAGATTGGTGACACCAAAACTGAATTGTTTCATGAGTGGTTGTCCATTTCATCATTCAAATGAGAACCACATACTATTGGTATATACTAGTAAGACTAATAAAGAACAGCAGATAAAACTTTAAGATATGTTAAGGCCTATATTAAATTAATTTTACGACCATATCAACAGATTAAATACTTTTTACTTTTTTGGTGTACCAAATTACCCTCGTAATGAAGTAATATTTTATGGATTAAGTCCCTGATGATAAGAATGTCTAGCTCCGCCCCTGGTTTGCACTAATTTACTAATAGACAGTGTGGAAATCTTTGTACAATAAAAGCAATGTAAATAGTGTTCCTCGGTTGTATTTGTCGCAATTCTAATTCTAGAAGTAGAAATAGTGAAATAAATAGCACTATCATTTTGTGAAATCCTAATTACGCTATTATAAATAAGTAAAAGTCTAAACAAAATATAGCAGTTGTTTAGGCAGCATATAGTGTTGTTGTGTTGTATATCATATAAAAGAAATATCACCTGCTATTTATACCTGAACTGCATCAGAGGGTCAACAAAAAAATTAAACAATAATTGCAACGAAATATTGGTAAAAGGGAAACCCTCACCTTTTCTTTTTCAGGCAGCTGTGGCTAAGAATCAGAATTTTTAATAGTCTACAGTCTTTGCTTTTCCATCTTTCCAGCCGGCTTCAGAACTCCAGCCTGGCACAAAATATTTAGTTTTATAAAACAGATTAGGTTTCTGTTGATAAATGCATTATACTTCAGAATTAGATGCTATTTTGAGATGCTAACGTTGGTTACTTACATTTCTCAAGTTCCATAAATCAAAACTCTCTCGCCTGCTTCTTTACAGAACTGCACTCAGCAGCTTTCACCTATTTTACTGCAGATAATTAGTTTCTTAACTGGGACTAGTTCCGTAGCCTAGTATTAATTGTGGTAACCACAGTATTCCTGTATGACTCAAAACTGAAATCTCCGCTCCAAGCAAGCCCGCACACGGACAGACTAGAAAACAGCCAATTAGAAAGAGGGAAGGCGGGATTTAAAGCAGTATAACCAATGACAGTGGAGTTAAACAGCACAGAGCACAGTCAAGTGTGCTGCAGATTTAAAGGGGCAGAACCACTGAGCTATATAATACACTGGAGTGCTGATTTTGCCGAAAAACTGAAGTCACTGGCCGCCATCTTGCTACTCCCTACTCTCACAGAATCCCATAGGATTTGGTGCAACAACAAGCAGTTTTCTGGCTGAGTGAAAACGTTTCACAGGTAATTCTACAGTCAGTGGATGTACTAACACTATCAAGTACTAGGAAATTAGGTGCTGAAATATTTTACATGTTATTCATATTAAATATATATATATATATATATGTATATATAAGTATGTGTATATGTATATATGTATATATATATATGTATACACATATGTAAATATATGTTTTTGTACATTGTTATTTATATATTTATAAATGTTAAACATATTATTTAAATGAATAAAATGCAAAATATTTCAGCACATGACTTTCTCAGTACTTGATATTTTTAGAACATAACATAAAAGTATATGTCATTTGACATTTTAAAAGTCTTAAGCCCCCCCTGAACATGAGAAAATCCTCGTTATTCGATGCTGTAGCGCACATATTCCCTAGTTACTGGGGGGAAATAGGGAGTACCAATATGGCGGCTGGTGGCTTCAAAGCGACTCGTTCAAACAGACGGTGATTAACACTCCAGTGTATTATATAGCTCAGTGGGCAGGACAGATTGGCCAGCGTGGGGCAGCGGAGCTGGGAGCTGCGAGAGGAAAAGTAGGGCAGAGTGAGGGTACGTTATGTGGATCATGTAACCAGCCACGGTATATCTAAATTATTATTCTTTTGGACATGCACCATGCACACACACACCAACAAACACGCACACATAAAAAAAAAAAAAAAAAAAAAAAAAAAAAAAAAAGACAAAAGGGCACTTTGGGCACCAAGGGGCAAAGGGGCAGGTGCTCAAGCCCCCTCCGCCCCCCCCTCTGCACGTCCCTGGTCTTCAGTTGTTTCTGCCTCACTTTTCTCTACATGGCCCTCTGCCTTTAAACGCTCTGGTTTCTATTTCTCACTGCTGGTTTCTTCTGTATAAATCCACCTAATATTAGAGCCTTGGTGGATATTAGACCCTCATTCTCGTTAAAGCCAAACTCAATGTAACTGTTGTCATCCTTGGTAATTTTTGCTGATTTGGCTTTTACTTTGCTTGATTATGTGGGCGGAGTTAAATATTTGTCCATTGTGTTACCTAGCTCAAACCCGACGGATCCTCAGCAGTGCCTCCTGAGTCCCGACAACATGCCTTTCACGGAGACCCAATCCACGGTTTGCGGACCCCCGGGAATCCGGGGACCCCAATTTGAGGGCTCTAGATTATATTAGATTACACTTTTAGTCTCCCATTGAAACAGAGAGGGATCTCCAGGAGCTGTGGAAGTGAAGGTTGGGTCCAAAAACAGGGTAAATCATCTGATTATGAAAGGCAGCAGGAACGTCAACAGAGGAGAAGAGCTAACATGCAGGTTTTTGAGCTATATTTACTGTATTTTGTAATAATAACCATGTCCTCGATGAGCTTTGCATGTAAGGTTAGCTCTTGTGTTTAAATGGAGCTCAGACTGCTGTAAAGCGGTACTTTGGGCCACAGGACCCATCCAGTGCTGGATCCGCACCTCACAAGTTACACAGGGGATTTTTTTGAGATGGGCAGCCAGCACTGAGCACTTCACACGCCAAACGCTGTATATTGACCTGAAAAATAATTTAATATATCTCAAATTAAGTTAATACCTGGGTCAAAACTTAAACGGTGCTGCTTTAATGTATATAAATCTGTTTTATGTAAGGTGCTTTGAATTGTCTTGTACATGAAATGTGTTATACCTGTAAACCAGCCGTGCGTTGCCTTATCTTCAATCATTGTGATGGTTGTTTCTCTATGTCTGAGGAACAACCTGGCTTTAAACGTTTTCATTTTGTCACATTCACTAACACTACTTGGGAAGTATAGCCCCAGGTTTTAACCCTAAAACAATAACTGTGTCATTATTAATTGTGTGATCTATAACAACACATTCAAGGGAAAAATTCACAGTTGTTACGGTTTCACTGTCTGCATGGATAGTTTTGTCTTATGAAACTTGAACATGTTACACAATAATGTAGGTTAAACTTGGCTGAATAAACAAAATGAAAAATGGGCCGATCATGAAGACTCTGAGTTCTAGTTTCTATATAAGCTGATTGTCTGAGGCCACGGCCCAGTTTCTACCCAAACTAGGCTGAAATGTCCTGAAAGGAGTTACGGTTGCTCTTCAGACTGAAGATTCAAGTATTTGAGGTTTGTAGGTATTGAAGTGCTCATAAAACTTTGCTCTTCCATACTTTTACGTAAGGAACCAAACTGACCCTAAATTTTACTCTCCAAGGGGAAAATAAATAATTCCAGTATTTTGTTTTTACTGTTTTATGATAATCTGAAATGATCCAAACCTGGACGCAGCTGAAGAAGGTAATTATTTGCAAAGCTGTGCTTGTGTAGAATCTTAAAAAAGTCTCAAAATCATAAGACCAGGCAAGAAATTTTAATTATATTTGTTTGGTGCTAGTGGATCATAGCCACGTTGTAAAAAGAAATTCAAAATGCAAAAATACAGCATGCAAATCAGACTGTTCACTGGCTGATGAAACATTTAAGATAATTTCTCAAAGAATTAAGATTTTTTTGTCATTATGTCACCATAGTGAAATTTTGGTTAGACACCAGTTCAGAATTCACACAGATTTACAAATAACACACAAACAAGACATAAGGTTTGGATAGTTGGATGCACCAAGGCTTCCTGAAGCTAAAATATAGCCCTTAGCATCTGAAAAGATTGAAATAATTTAGTCAAAAAAGACAGATGGCAGTCTCTTTACAGAACAATTAAAATTATTGTACATTTGCATCAATATAAAAAGTCAAAATCTGCACAAAAATCCCCTTTCATGTCATTTTCTGTCTGGCGGTCACACTGGAATTACCGCAAAATGCTTATTTTTGTCTTTGAAAGTAGCTGGAGTTGAGAGAAAATGAAAGTGTTTTGAAAAGCGCCTTCAGTGCTGAAATTGGATGGAGTTAGGAAGTCATTTTAAATTTCTGAGAGGGTTTGCGCTGAGCCGGAGGACCATCTACTAAGGCTGACTTCAACCACGCAAGTCAGACTACGTGAGAGAAAGTCTTAAAAAAAAAAAACAATTTGCTACCAAGAGCACATCTCCTAACCTGGCAAACCGGATCGATAATCTGTAGCACTCTAAATTCATCACAATATTAAATAAATGGGATTGCTCCAATCGAATCCACTCAGGGAAAGGAGGCACATTCAGCAGAACTTTCCAAGCTGATTGGGTGAAGTGACACAGAGTGCCCGCCTACCAAAGTTTGGTTCTAGCCAATCACGGTATCAAATGAAAATGGACCAATCACTTCTTGCTTCCTTTTTCTTCCTTCAAACATGAAACCGTGCGTCCTCCTGGCGGCCATGTTTATTTTGGTCCGGCTGTGATTGGCCGACCTGTGTTGGGTTGCTTTTCGAACAGCTGAGGCAGAAGCGGGACAAGATGGATTCTCGTGTGTCTGTGAACGCACAAATACCACGAGAATTCAGCTTGGAGACAAGGTCACACATCTCTTCCCATGACACAAATTTGCCAAGTTGGACTTTGCAAAGGAGGACCAACCAACGAAAAAAAACACAAAAAAACTATTTGGACGGTCCTGATGGCTACTGGCATGACAAAGAAATGTCAGTGGAGATATTTTCTACTCAACCTGCCAAGGGTGTGAGCTACAGAGATAAGCAGGACAGACAACCGATGAAACAATAGCCTATTGGGTAACTCTGGTGCATTTACAGCAATGCTAATTAATGCACAATGTCTCTGTTAAATAAATCAATAAACCAGAAACAAAGGATGGACATTTTCCACACTCTGCAGTGGATGAGGTTCCATCATGAACTTTTCTAGGGGGCTTAAACCATGGCTGGCAATGCGGTGATGTTGCAGTGGACAGAGTCTAGAAGATTTGAATTATTGCTGTGATCACTGGGTTTTAAATAGCACAAAGTTGCATTTCAACACACCTTTCTAAGGAGTTTTCCAGCAGAATAAAGAGATTACCAACAACAGTGGGACCACTCACTGCTGAGTACCGTTTTAGCACTTCTATTTATTTTTTTATTTTTTTTTATTTTGCGGCCATAGTCTTCAACTTCTGATCAACTGATGAATAGCCTGTTTACATTTACATCTTATCATGCTCCAGTTTCCTTTTTTACCAGCTCAACTTATAACTTAGTAACAATCCAGCCGCATGAAATGCAAATACCTGGGCTCAGCATTTTGATCAGCAGTATAAGAACTGACATAACTCCCTGTATCAAAACTGCTATTTTAAGACACCAGATTCTAGTTTGTTATTCTGGCAAAACCATACAAAAAAAAAAAATTATGATGATTCAGAGCAACATTTAACATTTTCATTAGACGATTTCCCCTTTTTAATACAGTTAAAGCACTATTTACAGTTGCTGTGCTGATTTATTCATTTTTTATTATGTCCAACATCAGACTTTAGGTAGGTTGTTTGGACTCACTCTAATTCAATAGAAATTTTCTCTGATGCTCTTTCTTATCGAGTTGTCTATGATACTTAATAATACTAACCTACTTTCAGATAAGGGCATAATATTCAGAGAATGCTTTGATGCTGTTGACCGGCTGCAGCAGAGGTGTCCAAAGTGTGGCTGCAGTTCGAGAATGGGACCAATTTGCAGATGGACAGTATTTAAATTTGAAAGAGTCACATTTTCAAAGACAAATTCCAATCTTCAGAGGTTAGAAACATGTTTATAGCAGGAACAGAACTGCAATGTTAATGTTGAGAAAAGATAGTAACAAAAATGCCAAGACAACATGATAGAATACAAAATACAATAACACTTTCCAAAAATGCCTTTCTTTTAATCCATGCTATTCTTGGATTTACAATAATCTACACATACTTTTTCTATAATCAAACTACTTTGTTTAATTTTGCAGAATTTGTTCATTGCTGGGCAACTAAAGAATGTAGAAATTCACAATGATTTTTTTTTTTTTTTTTTGGCTTCACATTTTTTTTCTGTGTCCCAGCAGGTTTAAACGTGACAATTTCTGCTCGAGTGCCAAAACGTTTGAACAGAAGCGGGTTGCAGCAACTAGACTAAATAGTTTTTACACCTCACACATCGGAGCCAGGCAGCGACACATAGAGTCATGATTTCAATCCGTGTTCAAATGACATAAATCACCTTGAAATAATGACCGCGGACGACGGCAGAGCAGCAGAACGTTACAGACCTCAGCTATGGGACGGATGCATCCTGGAACATCTGCAACATCTAACCTTTGAAAATGAAAATGTCACACCACCAAAAAAAAAAAAAAAAAAAAAAAAAAAAAGAGAAGAGAAGCTATTTGTGGCTCTGTAGCCGCCTGTATTGTTTCAGCCAGAAGGGGACTGTAAAGCTACTTTGAAGTGTCAATTTTGCACCCTATAAACACACCAATTAGCATACCCCGTCTTTCAATAAACTAAAATATATAATTTAAGACATATTTCTGAGCTATAAGCAGAAGCTCACCATCAATTTTCAAAGTTTATTCCAAATAAATTGGTCTACGGTTGGATATTTTTGCCATTTCCTTTTCTTCTGTTTTTTCCAAATTAGTGTTAAAACAAGTTCAAACATTATTTAACATTCCTCTTGCTAAGTTTATTTTGTATGAACCACATTAGATTAAACTCTGAGCGTTTGTTGACAGATTGTTTTAAATTCTTATGACCAAGAGCAAATAGCATTATAACTGTATTGGGTTGGATGTTCTTTGATTAAATTACATTGGAGATTAAAATATATTCAAATTTAAAACCCACAAAGAAAAATGTAACGGTTTGATAGAAGCTAAGCAATCCTTGAGGGAATGGCATTAAATTTTTTTTTCTGCCATCCTGCGTACGTTGAGACTTTGATCTGTTTGTGGGGATAAAGGAAACCTCAAGGGATCACAGGATGCTCATCCTGTGGGATGCAAAACGTCCTGCTAATCTTTCCCCGATGGATTCTGCAGGCTCTGGAGCCCAGCGGTTTGCTTGGCCAGAATCAGGCAAACATTATGCAACTAAATGAACAAAAGCCTGACGACTACAGAGCCACAGAAAATCTAAAAGAGGAACGGCTTTAGAGTGCATTCAGGACGGTGTTCTGTTCTTCTAGTTTGGCTTTAGGTCCTAGCTACAGTTTATGAGGCTCTCATTTGTCGTTTTTTTTTTTTTTTTTACCTTTATTTGAATATATTTAGTACGGAGCCCTAGAGGGTTCATCAAAAAATGTTTTGCATGTTGAGAGAATGTGCGCTCGTTTTACTAGATTGTGCACTCGTTTTACTAAATCGTATGAACGTTTTACTAAATCGTGTGCACAATTTACTATATTGTGCTCTCGTTTTACTATAGTGTGAGCTCATTTTACTAAATTGAGCTCTCATTTTAAGCATAGTAAAACGAGGGCACAATTTATTAAACGAGTGCACTATTTACTAAAATGAGGGCACAATTTAGTGAACATGGTTATAGAACATTGTGTGCACGATCTACTTAAACGTGGTCACAATATGTAAAACGTGCACTCAATATTGTCTTGACACATGTAAACATGAGCACGTTATAGCATATTCGAGATCTCGATCTACCGAGGGCTCAATTAAAGGAAACGTGCTCACAAATTATCACGACCTGAAAAGAAATATCACTTAAAGTGAGCTCTCCCGGGCTCCGTAATTTAGTGTCTTTGTCTCCCGTTATCTTTGTGTTTTAGTTACTTTTGGTTAGTTTTGTTTGGTTTTCTGTCCTGTGTAAGTACCAAAAAAATGGTTATCCAGTAGATTTATTGCAAATATTTCTGTTAATCAATGTGATAAAACTATTACAATTGTATGTATAAAACACAGTGCAACACTTAGAACAACAGTCTCCATCCTTTGGAACTCGCTGAGTTTTCCAGTGATGCAAAAATATGCCCTTCAACCTCACTTCCCTTATAATTTCATCTGATTCCTTAAGGTTGTGTGTGTGTGTGTGCTTTGCCATCCAGGATAATTGTAGCAGTTGGCAAACATCTGGGTCCTTGACAAGTCACTGTGTTCGCCTCTGCTGTTACAGGAACCATGTCTCCATGTGCCTGCAGCTCGGTACACACACACATCCTTGTTGTAAGTACAGCGTGAGGACCGTGCATTGTCATCTACCTTTCTATGGCCTAACCCTGACCTTTAGAGGTTTATCCCTAACCTAAACCTAATTGACGCCATAGTCCTAAACCTAACCCTTAGCTCAGAAAAAAATGTAAGGGCCAAAAAAAAAAAAAGTTCCTCGCTTCATATTACTGTAAAGTCCCCACTTTAGTAGTAAAATGAGTAAAATATGTTCTCGCTCAGCTGCAAGTATGAGAACACACACACACGCACACACACACACACACACACACACACACACACACACACACACACACACACACACACACACACACACACACACACACACACACACACACACACACGTTATCCAAATAAGACACCAAATACACACACATTCTCCTTGATGTTTGTTGCAGATCCATTAATCAATAGTTAGTTGAGTGTGTGGACAAAACCCTTTTTTTCCAAATGCCGATATGCCGTTGCTAAATGTTTTATTCGTTTTTGCCGTACATTCTTTCGACACAAACGCATGTGATCATGCCTGCTTTGTGTCTCACGTCAGACCTCGGGCAACTCAGGTTTATGGCTCGCTGTGTTGTTGATCCAGTCTGTTTGATATTTTTAGAAGTGAAAATCTGCTTGCATGCTTTGCCAACTGCAGAATTAGATCAACAGACAATGTCGATAATTCAGCCAACAGCGCCAAAGTCGGCGACACACTAATCTTTGTATCTTTGCATCCAGCGTCAGTTGTTTGCTTGTGAAATAAATGTCAACAAATGCAGTCTAAATTAGAATGGGTATGAGCCACCTTTAAAGAATCTTCCTGTCTTTGTTATGAAAATAAAAAAAATAATGCATTAGCTGATTATAAACTGTAAGATATATGCAGCATCGTTCTGCTATATTTCTAAAGAAAAACATTAGCTAAACGTTTTAGCTTACAATTTTTTAGGAGAACTTTAATTTCCTCAACCAAAACCGGTCACATTTCCATAAAGCATTCTGCGATGAAACAATAGCTTAGTGTGGAATTTATTTATTCAAAACTGTAACCAAATGCATTTATTAGTATTTATTATTTATCTCTGTCTTCTCTAAGCCCCAGTGGGTCGAGGCAGATGAGCGTTCACACTGAGCCTGGTTCTGGTTCTGCTGGAGGTTCTCCTCCCTGTTAAAGGGGAGTTTTCCTCTCCACTGTCGCTTCATGCATGCTCAGTATGAGGGATTGCTGCAAAGCCATCAACAATGCAGACGACTGTCCACTGTGGCTCTACGCTCTTTCAGGAGGAGTGAATGCTGCTTGGAGAGACTTGATGCAACCTGCTGGGTTTCCTTAGAGAGGAAACTTTCTCACCAACCTGGAGGATCTGATGGAATCTGACTTTGGAAAGTGTTTTGAGAAGATATGTATCATGAATTGCTGCTATATAAATAAAACTTAATTCAAAAGTTTCACAATGTGCTAAAAATTACTAACCAATCTTGTACCGGCATACATTTCAGAGATGTTGGTTAAGTATAAACAACGTAGACCCCCTCATGTCATCAGAGACCCCTACACTCTGTGTTTCCATGGCTCTCGACCCAACTCATCCTGGTCACAGGTTATTCAGACTTTTACCTTCAGGCCAGCGCTACAGAGCACTAAAACGAGCCGACACGTAGCCACTTTCTGCCCCCAGGCAGTGACTCTGATGAACACTTTACAGTCAGGATAGCCAGCTATTCTGCTGTGAAAACAAAAAGAAAAACTCTCCTGTACATACTGCCCCTGCCCTTTTTCCCTGTGAATAATACCTTTTCTGTTATAGATTGTAGTTTGTTTTCCTGCTTGCTGAGCTTTATAAACCAAAGTCAATTTCCTTGTTTCTACCAAGCTGGGCAAATGTTGATTCTGATTCTGATTCCAGGATGATAACAAAACAAGGGGAAGCATCATTTAGTTCCCATGTGGCTCCCTTCTGGAACCAACTACCTGGGAACCTGAGATGTGTGGAAACTGCGTGGTTCTTTTAAATATAAGGACTAAAAACATTTCTGTGTTATGCAGCTTACCCACGAAGGCCAAAGATTGCGTTACTATTTCTACCATGTCTTATCTTAAATGTTTAAATGTTGGGATCTCAACATTTCTTTACTGTATATGATTATGCATCATGTAATTTTATATATTATTTCTGTTCCTTTGTTTTTCCTGTAAAAATGGTTGCCTTCAAATAAACTTGCCTTGGTTTGCTTTTATTAGTGTATTATTTTATTAGTGACATTTGAAGAGCAGAAGCTCCTCAAATGTCATCTCAGCAGAACAGTCACTGTTTATTTGTATATGCAGCACAGATTAACAAGACCAATTGTTTTGAGTTCTTTAAACACTGTATTTTTTTATGTACAGTTATGCTGCTATCACCAGAAAAATAAAACTGGAAAAACGATGTCTTCTTTGAAACAGCACTGTGCAACGTTTAGCCACTAGGGGGCACTGGACTTGCAGCTTCCAGGTTTAGCGCCCATGAAAGCAACTGGCAACACTGCACTGTCTCAAAATTAAAAAGTCACCCTCCAAGTTTTGGATTCTGATAGCAGACCAGTTTGGACCAGCAGATTGAGAAATAATGGAGTTACTTGTAAAGCCAATGTCGCATTCACCCCTTCAGATTAAATTCTACATCAGAGAACCGCAAATATGTCCGATCAGGTGAGTGTCACATCGGTTTTGTTTTGTAGAAACACAAACTATTAGGTGTGCAGAGAAGATTATCGGGACTGATCTTCCCTCCATGCAGGACTTGTAAACTTGTATGGTCCAAAAAAGGGCAGCTAACCCCACAAGTCATGCACACAAACTGTCTAGACTTTTAACTTTAGGTCGGCGCTACAGAACGCTCTGCAAAAAGCAGCCGCTACACACAGTTTCTACCCACCAGGCTGTCCGTTTGATGAACATAATGATAATATGTTTAACTAGCCAAACTGCTGTGAAACAAAAAATATATATTCTGGTTTTTATTACAAAAAAATAAAATACTGTTTATATAATTATACCTGATGTCTGCAAACTGTGAGGGCTGTAATCAAGTCAAATTCCTAGATCGTGAACACAATTATACAATAAAGCTGATCCTGATAATTTATTCATACATGTGCCAGTTTTTTTTTTTTTTTTGGGGTGTTGAAAGACGAAAACCTATTTTAACTGTTCTTGATGGGAAACTTCACTGAAGTTGTATTTTGGATAACAAATTTGAGGTGTAACAGATTTCTTCAGCAATTAGCAGAACATATTTTAAAGCATATGCTCTTGTTCTTTCTGCTAAATGTTACCATTTTTCCGTCTTAGTTTTAGTTTGATATTTTATTCTGCAGCCCTTTCTTACATTGTCTTCAACCATTTGCTCACAAAAAATTCAAAATTTAGGGCTATTTCGGACAGAGTTTTGTATGATTTGTAATAAACTTATCAAAACATAATCAGATCTACATTACTGCTAAAGCTGACGCGCTTTCACAGTACATGTGGTAATTTTACGTATGCTCAGATTAATGCCGTAGTCTTTGCAATGTGGGAGGTATAATAAAAGTTATTCTAGGTAAGGTAAGTTTATTTATAAAGCGCTTTTCAGTAACAAGACAATTCAACGTGCTGCACATGAACAGAAAAACATTACAGACATACATGGGAAAAACAAAGGAATAAGGGAAATAAATCCTTCTCTAGAATTCTTTCATTCAAACATGCAGAAAGACTTAATTGTTTCAGTTAATAAGAAGAAATAACCTAAGTATATTCTTGGGCATTTCTAATCTAAAGTAATTTTGTCCAACCTTTCCAACTTATTTTGTTTCATTCAATGCAAATTCCAAAAAAAGACCACAGCATTAAGGTTTTGTTCAGTGAGTCTCCTTGCAGTTAAATGTTTGGTCAGCATGAGTTTTCTTGTGAGGGAGCTCATTTGAGCACCACCTGTGAATGGTGATGCCATATGGTATTCATAAGGTAACCAGCTGTCCGCGGTGCTTCTTTGACATTTATTGAAAATAAATTCATGCTCCCAGGCGTATTTGTACGCCATGAGCTTGTAAGTATGTCCTCAGAACACGTAGTAAGCATGTATGCACAAATCCTTGGGAAGAAAGTTACACAGCGGCTTTCAACAGCAGAGCGTTAGAAGCACTGGATGCTTTGAGGGAAACATTTTAAAGTTTTACAAGCCTCAGTTAATCACTAATGCATCATTTACTATTATTTCTGAGAGCAAATTCATTACGCGGTGCAAGCTGAGATTTTTTCAGCGTTTTCTTTTGCTGCAGAACAAACTGAGACCCAACAATTGAACGACTTGGCCATTTATCTTTAGAAGTTTCTGAAAATGTTGTTTAAATGCAATAGAAATGTAAATCTTGTTGTTTTTGGTTCAAGTTCAACACCATAAGAAACAATGATTCTTTGATTATGAAAATATTAATCGCAATGTAATAGTTTCTTTATGATTCAGTCAAGCCTGAACCTCTCCTCCTTTTTAACAGGATTCCAAAACAATACTCTCTCTCTCTCTCTCTCTCTCTCTCTCTCTCTCTCTCTCTCTCTCTCTCTCTCTCTCTCTCTCTCTCTCTCTCTCTCTCTCTCTCATACAGTTATATTCAGTAAATCAGATTTATTCCAAAGTTCATTTATTTCTTTAACTAATTCACTAAGGGAAACAAATTATATAGTAGATTCTTACAGACTGATGATGTTTTAAAGTCTTTTTTATGTTGATTATACTTTTTTCCACTTACAGCTAATAAAAACAGCATTTCGGATTAGAATATTGCGTCAGATTAATAAAAAAGCAACATAGTTCATGCAGAAATGGCGACTTAATGAAAAAAAAAGTTTAATACCGGCCTAAAGGCTGTTTTTTTCAAAAGCCACTTTTAATCTGACAAAGAAGCCTCTTAAAAATGCATATTCTAATTTACTGCATACGATTTCACATAATTATGGATGTATACAATCACATAATTATTTATAAATAATGATAAAGCAAAATTTTGCTTTTTTGGTCATCTGATGAGTTGAAGGTTTGAGAGAAAAACATCTTCTGGTACGCACTATATGCGTATATTAAATAAGGTCTTTTACCATAGTGGGTTGATCTTCAGATAGAAATACTGGATGAATTTCTAACCTATGGGTCAGCATCTAGGCTAAAATTCAATTTCCGTATGTGAAATACGAAGCACACTATATATGGTCGTTTCCTTTTTTTCAACAAGAGTTATCTGTACATCATATCTAAAGACTGGAAGTTTGCCCCGTGTGAATTAATCAGAATAAGTTATCAGCCAACCATTTGGAAAAGTGCAGCTTCAAACCGTTTTCCCTGAAGGCATCATTAATTTTCACATGGTCATTAGAGAGCCCACTATCCGAATTAATATTAGGTAAGCACGGTTTTATCTTTAAATTCCTTAACTGCTGGCTAAGAGTTTGCCACATCTTTCATGTGCATAGAAAGCACTCCTCCTTGTCAGCAGTGGAAACATTTGTCAATGCTGGTTGAAAGATCAGTTTGTTCAGTAAGTTTTCTGTATCCTCAGATTTTTTTAGTTTGTGTGTAATGATGATCTATTTATTGTTTTCATTGGGAAATTTACTTTATGGTAGCTAAAAGATGATCTGTCGTCAAAAGCAGGTTGTCAAGGACTCCCAAACTAGCAACCTTGATTATTTATACATTTTTAAAAAGGTTGCATCTAAGAGCAAGGAACTGTTAAGAAAAATGACGCACTTTAAAAAAAAAAAGGAGTATTCCCTCTTACTAGGGTGGAGGCATTGTGAAGGCCAGATATTTGTAGCCCCGTATGTAGCTACAAGAGAGGACTGCTGTGACGAGAGGATTGGAGGATTTGGATACAAAAAGAATTCAGTAATAGACAAGGTTATACACTGCAAAAAGGGAACTAAAAGTAAGTAAAATTTTCTTAAAATCAATGTATTTTTCCTTGATTAGAGCCGGTAACTAAGACTATTTGTCAATGGAATAAGATTTTTGCACTTAAAATAGAAACAATTCGTCTCCATCATCTTATTTAAAGGGCAGGATGTCTAATTATCTTATTTTAGGGGTAAACATACTAATTTAATTGGCAAATAGTCGTATTTAGCTCCTCAAATCACACTCATTTCAAGAAATTTTTACTTACTTTTAGTTCCCTTTCTTCAGTGTAGATGGTTGAAGGAATCATATAAATCAGACATCAGAATATCCTTTTGCTTGCCTAATCACTAAGGAATAGTACTGATATTGAGACATTGCAGTGACATGTTTTTTTTTTTTTTCATTTAGCAGATTTAATACTCCGCAAAGGCCTCGCTGGTGACAATTTCAGATGTCATGGGACTGATCTAAATACACAATTATACTTCATGTTACTTCCAACTGGAAGTCCCCCATTGGATACTTTATCTATGACATAACTTTGTATATTTCATTTGTTTTTCAGATGAAATGTTGGCTTTCTCTGATTTTTATATGTCTTTCTTGCTTTTTTTTATTGCAGAAGTAATGATGAAGCTGAGAAAAGGCAGATAAAGGCAATCAGGAACTGTCTTTTGGGAATTTCCAGATATCTAACTGGTATTCTGGCCCCGCCCACACGCAGATGGTAAATATTAATAAACGATTAAGAAAAAAAAAACCCTGCATCCACACGAGAAGAGTAGTTGTAGTTGGTATGCCAGGCACATTGGTGGCGCTGTGACATTACCACAGAAACATGCAGAAACCACCTGGCATGAGGAGAAAACTCGTGAAGTAAACACAGCAGCAGGGCGGGGGATCAGACGCAAACATCTACGCATGTTCAACTTGATCTTTATGCTGGTTGGCAGGGGGACATATCGTGTAGAGCGGGTTCGTTTGAAAAGAAGAGTCTTAGGAAGCTAACAACAGCCATAACAATAATTTATCTTTGCGTGAATGCAACACAGGATGTTTGTTACGGAGAGAGGCGAAACTACGACGTCACCGATTTAGAAACGACGCAGCTCACGTTTACACATAGAAACACAAAAGCAGAGTTTTTAAACTTATCCACTTTGGGACCCCAAGGCGACGGGGCCTGAGTGTGCAGAAGAACGGCGGAGCTCATTGACTCATATGGTGAGCTAAGCACACATACACACAAAATGTATCACATAAAATGACCTAGATTGCACTAGATTGTAATCTAAAGACATATTACAATAATATTTTTTTATAGATCTTAAAATGCAGTTCTTTACTTTCTAAGGTTCTTGGTCTAACAAACTCAAAGTGCATGGGATTACGCTGTACCTTTTTTTAAACTGTATGGCAGGCTGTCTTTTCCTGGAAGTTGATAAATTTGGCATTGTGCATGTGAGAAATCTATTTTCTGTAACGAAAGAATGAGACGAAAGGAACATGGCATCGTCAGCTATTCCTCAAAACTATGACCTAGTTTTTGCAAGAAAATACTGAAAAAGCTCTTTCCAAGGAAGCGTATTGTTGTCATAGATGCATCCTAGAATTTCTAGTAATATATTCTGGTGAAAGTAAAAGGTAAAGCAATATAATCAGCAATTCTCTACTGAAGTGACCCTGACATTCAGGAGCATCTATGGCCAGTAGGGTATTCTGGCAGTTTCAAATGAGCAGTTTACAGCTTAGCCTGTTGTCACAGAATAAAATGCAGAAATGTTGTCTGTCATTTTGTTTGAAGATTTTAATTGAAAGTTGAAAAGCAAAGAATGAAACCGTTGACCACCCCTCAAAACAAAGCTTCACATCTGCTGTTGCTCCAATCAGCCGGCCTGCCTGGCTGCTTCAGATGAGTTATTGTGTGATCCCTCTGGTTAATTAATTGCTCCCTCTAACGAGACCCACGCTACAAAAACTCAAAAAGTAAAACCCAGCTCTGATAGGGCGTCTGAGCAAAGTGGTTTCAGTCATTCTTGAGAGCGCCTGTTCTACAACAAGAGGGTCAGATCACAGACACAAGTGTCTAATGAATGACGCTTGTGCTTTGTAAAAAAAAAAAAAAAGTAAACATGCTTTGCCATTCATTATCTAGTGCCTGGATTGGGTTGAAGGGGTAACAGGTCCAGCTGCAGCTCATCCCAAGTGTTCTTGGTCCGAATACCTCAAGTGACAGGGTGCTTTCATCATTCCAGTTTTCAGCTTGTGCTCATGGAAAAGATCTGAAGTTGCGGTTGTGAAGAGGTGGGTGTTTGGTTTGGGAACCACAGGGGTCCCGTCTTCACTTTTCACAGCAGATGTGGCTTTCCTGGAGTCTTCAAGCCGTGACCTTTGGCGTGCACGAAGGTGGTCGACGGCTAAGTGTAAAGCAACTAAGAGGACAGTCACACTTCAAAGTCTGAGTGCGTGGTTTTTAGCTGGAAAATGGTTGATTACACACACACACACACACACACACACACACACACACACACACACACACACACACACACACACACACACACACACACACTTGAGGAAATAAAAAATCCCCTCTGGCCAGAGAACTCCTTAGGACCCTTTTCAATCAGCTGGAGAGAAATGTCTGGGTTTCCCTCTTGGGCTTGTTGAGTCCTCACTTCAATATCAAGCAAGCTGAAGAAAATGGATATATGGTCCGATGGCCAAAATAAGCACACGATGAAAATCAGCTTAAGAATTTGAGAACTAATATTAAAATAAAAAAGGGTCAAATCTCCCCTCTTCTCTTTGTGTGCCTCACACGAGCACTGGTTATATGCTCTGCAGCATATAGTGTCTATACATAGCTAATAATTAGAATTTAACTATTAAAACCTGTTTTTTTTCTCATGGAACCACCTGGAGACCGATTACTAGAGATAAAAGTTACAGTCTCAAATGCTTATTGATGTGTCGACCCCACAATGAAAGCTTAATGTGCAGATTGATGAACATTTGAATTCAAAGGCTTTTCAAGCAGCCGCTGTGGCGACATATTCGCTCTGGTCTCTGTTTCTGGTTCGTTTCCATTTGCCTTTGAAGAAGGAACGCTTAAGAGTCTGGGTCTTTGTTTCTAAAGTAGCTGGACCGGCTGCCATGACCGGCACGGGATGAGCAGGAGTCCAAACTCTTGGAGAGAGTTGGCTGCATTTCTGCAGGCAAAGAGGTGTTCAATCCATTCCCCAGGGCTGGCAGACATTTTCGAGAGCTAGGTTTAAACAGAGTTCTTTTCTTTGGTCCACTTAATCTGCTTAGTGTTTTCACAATAAAAGCTTAATTTTTAGAATAAGAGTTCTGTTTACCCACCACAATGATCCTCGGCGCTGTGAAAACACTACACCTACAAACTACGTTTACGAACCATGTTACTTGCTAATGGCCTTATAACTTTCGTATGATGTTACTGTCAGGTAAATGACAACATGCAGCTGAAGAATTGTGACAGGAAAGGTTTCTTCAGACGTTAAAAACGAATGGCTATTGAATAAAGGTGTCTGAGTTTTAGAAGTGCAGAACAGGAACGTGGAGGACTGATAGCTTTAAGCGTTAACCGCAAATATTAGAGATTTGTTGATATCCACAACCAAGAAAATAAGCCAAGCACATTTTTCTTAAAAATCTAATCCTTTTGTTTCTCCCATGAGAAAACGCCGCCTTCTTCCTTCCAGACCAGAAAACGATTGATTCCCCTCCTATAGCTGGTCATGTCTCGTGTCTCAAAGGGGGAAAAAATGTTCCACCCATGAAGAACAGCTTCATTAAGACTTAAAGAAAATGGCTCATTGTGTTTTTTAGAGAGTGGACAGATCTCCTTTGGTGTGGCGAGAAGAGACAATGAAAGAAGGAAGAAAGAGAAGACGGGGGAAGAAGTGATGAATGGAGGAGGGATAAAGGGGACATAGGAGACAGAGGCTATAGGGTGAGATCAGAAAAAATGGAGACGGAAAAGAAAAGGGAAATATTGACACGTTTAACCTCGAGAACAGGAAGTTAAAGGTTAGAAACGGCGAGGTAAAAAAAAACAACTACACAGAGAGATGTGAGGAGAAACACTTTTTCCTCAAAGACTAATCAATGTCACCTTTACATCTGTATACCTATAGAAACACACACACATTAAATGCTGCACAGCAAGCTCCTCCTGTTGTTTAACTATCCATCAGACACAAACACACAAAGATAACACAATTTATGGCTTCCCTGCATCTCTCTCTCTGGCTTCTGTCCGCTCCGTTCCTATTTCTCAGCATGTGTGTAACATGGCTGTATAAGACTCCGTGTATGGTGTTGCTGCTGGTTTTTTTGTGCACGAGTGTTTACACAAAAATCTGAGAATGAGAACACATAAATTAGCCTGCATAATATCTGTATGTTTTTCCTTAAACAATTTTTTTTTCTGTCTTATTTTCCAAGTGAAACACATAAACTATCCATGAAGAAAAAGATAAGCAGGACATGCGTAAATGAGCGCGGTTTGGAGCGATGTACAGTAATAAGTCATTATAAAATGCATTGAGGCAGCATTTTGGCCAACACCAGTTTGGTCACGGGTCCAACAGAAACCGATGTCGCGCCATGCTTGCTCAGTATGAGGGATTGCTGCAAAGTCATGGACAATGCAGACGACTCTCCCTGTGGCTCTACGCTTCTCCAGGAGTGAATGCTGCTTGTCAAGACTTTGATGCAATTAACTGGGTTCCCTTAGATAGGAAATTTTTAATCTGATTGAATTTGACTTTGTAAAGTGCCTTGAGATGACATGTTTCATGAATTGGCGCTATATAAATAAAATTTTATTAAATTGAAATTGAATGAACAGACTCCAGAAACCGCAGTTGTCTGCAGATTAAACAGTTTCTCACAAACAGACAGCATGTCAGAATGGTCACCTCCACATCATTTACCACACCTTTTATCTTCATAGTAGGTACACCTGGTCTGGCGTTCTGTTAACTGTGACATCATCCAGAGAAGACGGCTCACCCGCTACTACCATCTAATGTAGAACAGATTACTAGATCAATGTGTGCTTCTGTGCTTTTTTGTCTCTCTTGTTGTGTCTCTGTTCTGTCTTCTGTAACCCCAGTCGGTCGAGGCAGGTGAGCGTTCATACTGAGCCCGGTTCTGCCGGAGGTTTTTCCTTCCCGCTAATGGGTGGTTTTTCTTCCCACTGTCGCTTCATGCTTGCTCAGTATGAGGGATTGCAGCAAAGCCATGTACAATGCAGATGACTCTTCCTGTGGCTCTACGCTTCCCCAGGAGTGAATGCTGCTTGTCGGGACTTTGATGCAATCAACTGGTTTCCTTATATAGGAAATTTTTGACCAATCTGTATAATCTGACCCAATCTGTATAATATGATTGAACTTGACTTTGTAAAGTGCCTTGAGATGACATGTTTCATGATTTGGCGCTATATAAATAAAATTGAATTGAATAAAATTGAATTGAATTGAATTTAGCACTATTTTTAACACCGGTGTGCCTCAGGGCTATGTCTTTAGTCCAGGTCTGTTCACAGTGTGCACGCACGACTGGGTCGGCACCCACAGCTCCTATCCTCTGACTACACTTGTGGCAGCACAACCATTGTGGGACTAGTTAGAACAACTTCTAGGAGAGTAGGTTGAGGCACTGGCAGGTCAACCTCACCATCGAGAAGAGCAAATAAATACCTTTGATTTCCGGAAATCGAGGTCCACACTGCACACAGAACTAAAGATCAAGGGAGAGGAGGTGAAGCGTGTCCCAGACTTCAAATTCCTCTAACTCCTACAAAACACCGCCCACGTCATCAAGAAAGCCCAGCTGCTCCTTTTCTTGCTGAGATTGCTGAGGAGGAGCAAGCTTCCTTCAGCTCAGCTGATGAACTTCTACTGCTGCGTACCTGAGAGTGTCATGACACGCGGATACACCGTGTGGTGTGTCAGCAGCAGAAAACAGAGGAGCTGCAGCTGTTCATTGAGATGGCTCAGAGGACTGTCGGCTGCCCACTTCAGTCCACTCAAGTGGTTCGCTCAATTCTGTGCTGTAACACGGCCTTCTGGAATAGCAGCACTTTTGCATTTTAACCCCCTTTAGTAGATATATGTTTTTAATACAAATTCTATCTATTTAGTTATTTATCTGTCTTTTTAATTATTATGTTCTTCATTCAGGCATGGCAGCGGCTCCTAGAATCACCTCTAAGAACATTTCATTGTTCCTAAGATTGCATAATATGGCAATGAAGCTTTGTCAATAAATCATAATTATATTTAAAAAGTTCACTAAGGAAAAGACGTTATATGTATTAATTACACACAAGCTGATCTATATAAGCCTTTGGTTAATGTTATGATGATTTTGTACTTACAGTTAATGAAAACATGACATCTGATTTTTTAGAGGAGCAGAATATTACATCAGATTAATAACAAAAGCATTTCTAATACCTGAATGTTAGCTTAATAAAAAGTGTGTTTAATATCTGCTTAAAAATGATAGTTTTCAAAAGGTACTTTTGTTCTGACACACACGCCTCATTGGTATCCATATTCTAATTTATTGACAATGACTACGTATGCCAGAGTTATTACATATTTTTTTTAAGACGGCTTAACAACAAGCGTCAACTCACTGATACAGAGGGAGCACAAACCTCTGAAATGTTCCACACCAGACCCTTAAACTGCAGCAACATTTATGAGACATCCCAGTCATGTTTAGAATGTCATTGTTGAATAATCCTGGGAAATAAAGTTCCTGTCACTGGATGGAGTCCTTCCTGTGGTTTGGGTCTTTTTTTGTATGTTTGGCCTGACTGCGGCTGCCGTGACAAAGCCAGAGACGCGCAGAGCACCAGGGCTACCTGGTGATCCATCATGACGCCGTTATATAACGTCTTTATCTGCAGTCTCTCGCTATGTCTGCACATGACCGCGCAAACACACATCAACACAGACAGAAGAGCATCCTGCAGCAGAAAAAAAAGCCTTTTTTTTCTTTTTTTTTTTTGGGTCCCTCCTCTAATACAAACCCACACATTTATGATTACACGCTGACCGGACATCCTGCTGGCCTTCTGTCGGTTCTGGATGGACCCCAGCGACACGGCATGACCGATGGACTGACGTCAGCGTGCGAGTTTTGCGTGACATAAGCATGATCCGAAAAGCCTCGGCAATCATTTAATAGAAAGGCATTATATCCTTTTCAGAACATGCAACGATGTTTCATGTGATTTCAGCAGCGATGCAGCTTCGAGGGCATCTCCCAGCTCACCTGCTCACGAGTTCATTTGTCACGTATGCTCATCTTCAAGGTCACGTGGGCACGATTGTGAATTAGCCTCATGATTGTTTCAAGAGAGAAAAGCAAAGAAACAGGGAACCCCATGAACCGGACCGACGAGGCGGCTGGGTAATACGGACGATTCAAGCAATTGTTCCAAACATGGTTTCCTGGGAAAATTGATGGAAACGTGTTCATGAGAATCATTTCATGCCTCACGCCACACCGCCATTCCCTCATACATAACAAACAGGCTGCTGAGCAACAATGCTTGTAGACAAACTCGATATATCAGATAAATATATTGAACAAAAGTCAAATTAGCTTCTCTCCGTGACATGAATGAAGAGTTTATTATGTTTTTTTTCTGAACTATGTTTCAATTGTTACACACAATTCATTGGGGGTTTGTTTGCTGGTATATATATATATATATTTTTTTTTTACAATAACACTGTCGTTTTCCTCAGTTAGACAGCGTAAAACCGAACCTGCAGTCATGCATACATACATGAGCACAAGCAGCAGCTTCCAATCCAGTTTGAGAGCGGATTTGTTTGTATTCTGCAACAGCATGCCATCTACTCTTATCCTAACAATTTCCTGTTATGGGGAAAAGCGTACGAAGCTTATCTGTTGTCTGACCAAATTTGTATTTGCAAACACACGGGTGTATTTACATGCTATATATGCAAGAGTAGAGGTGGGAATATATATATATTGTTCCTTTAACTTAACCATGTGCTCTGCATTATTTTGGGATTTTTGTTTAATCGTCTTTTGCTGCATCCTGAAGAGACATTTTATTTCATCTAAAATTAACAAACAATAAAGTCTTCTAACTTTTCTTTCTGTTTATTAAATGCTCTCAAATCAAGGATAATTTGTTGTTGTGTTTTATTACATTTTATTTGCTTCTGCATTGTTCACCTTAAACAACCAAACCTGGACCTATGTGCAGGTAAGTAAGTTTCTTATTAATAGGGCTACATTTTATATATAAATGATCAATGCTTTACCTTAAAATTCTGCATGACTGCATTTTATCGATGTCAAACACTTCTTTCTTCTGCTTCTGTAAAGTTGTATTTATGCAATCCAAAGGCAAATAGGCTTTTTCATTTAAGTATAAGCGGATGGTATATTAAGGAGAATCTCAGCTTTTTGGGAACAAGTTGGTTGACAGAAAGAAAAAAAAGAAAATAAATCATAGAATAAATGGACTTTATGCTGCTTTGAAAGTTTGAGTTATAATACCAAGTGAAGGATTATGCTGGAATAACACACATTCAGTTGCATAATCTCTGATCTACATGGCTGTATGCATGAAAGCATAGTTGGTAGGATTTGAAAATTAATCAGTTCAGAACTGCCCCCCCCCCCCACCACCCCCGTTATATTTTAATCTTTCTGCCACTTCCTTATTTTTTTTAACCTGATCTGCACACACACAAAAAAAACATCCCTCGTCTGTTTCTTAATTTGTTTCCCCCTTTCTCATCCCCTGTCTGTGATCTTGTCGTCTCAAATCGGCGTCAGCTGATCCTGACGTGCGGACCGGTACTCGCAGTTTCCTTGGCAACATGCCGGTTTGGTTCAAGCTGGCAGCCGAACGCAGGCTGGACGTGACCTTTATGTCACCTACTGATCACACCGTTAAGGTCAGGGTTCGGACAGGCTTAGCTCCGTGTTGTGTCTGAAATGCTCATATGGGCCAGTTTCTGTGTTTGGAAAGCATTCAGTGAAGCTGTGGAGGTGCTTTTTTAAAAAAAAGAAAATTACATTTATAACCTCCATCCATTATCTAACGCGCCTACCCCTTGTGGGGTCGCAAGACATTTTATAACCTCTGATAGGAAAACGTGTCTGATAAATGACATCTAAATGTAAATGCTAAGATAAATATGTTGCAAATGAGGGCTTTATTTATCTGGGACTTTGATTGTGTATAAAGTATATTCCTTAAAGGCAAGACACATTTCAGTACAAAGACAATGCAAAGTGCTTTACATGATTAAAATATAGGAAAATAAAACTGAATAAAAGCAAGTTGGAATAAAATGTAGAAACAAAATAAAATGTGGGAAAATAGAAACTAAAAGCAAACATTAAAAACAGTTGGACTACAAAGTTGAACTAATGATGTTTCAGTAAAACAGTTTAACTAGAACAGTCGAAGGCAATCCTAAACAAATGTGTTTTTAATCTCGATTTAAAGGAATTCAGGTTTTCTGCACTTTTACAGTTTTCTGGAAGTTTGTTCCAGATCAGTGGAGCATAGGAACTAAATGCTGCTTCTCCATTTCTGGTTCTGGTTCTGGTTCTGCAGAGCAGGCTGGAGCCAGAAGACCTGAGTGGTCTGGAGGGTTGATGCACTGATAACAAGTCTGTGATGTAAGGACTTTAGAACCGGGTCCATGTTCTCTACATTCTTAGTCTTGCAGCTGCCTGATCCACTGCTTAGGTAGACCTGTGAAAACCCTGTTGCAGTAATCAGTTCAATTCATGAAACCTGTCATCTCAAGGCACTTTACAGAATCAAAATCAATCAGATTATACAGATTGGTCAAAAACTTTCCTATATAAGGGAACCAGTTGATTGCATCAAGTCTCTCCAAGCAGCATTCACTCCTGAAAGAGCGTAGAGCCACAGTGGACAGTCATCTGCATTGTTGATGTCTTTGCAGCAATCCCTCATACTGAGCATGCATGAAGCGACAGTGGAAAGAATTCTAATCAATTCTACTAAAAATAAACGCATGGATTAGTTTTTCCAGATCCTGCTGAGTCATTAGTCCTTTATTCCTCTAAATGTTCTCCAGGTAATAGAAAGCCGACCTTGTAATTGTCTTTAGATGCTTTTGGAGGTTCAGGTCTGAGTCAATTACTACACCCAGATTTCAGGCCTGATATATGTCAAAGAGTTCCAGGTGCCATGTCGCCTAACAAGGTTCCCAAGGCTGTTTGAAGAGGAACAGGCCCACAGCATCACACATCCTCCAACTTATTTCAGTCAGCACCAACCTGTAGTGTGTCAAGCTTTCAAAACATTTCAATTCAAAATGGACTATAATTCCACAGCAATAACAAATAAATGTACTTTAGTGCTTTTATGGTTCTTTATCAGGGGAAGCAACAAATCTGCATGTGACACACAGATATTCCAATTATGCGTGTGCAGCCTGACAACTGGTGATCAACCTACTGCTTGTTTTAGAAAAATGTTCAAAGATTTAAATCTCAACAGGTACATTTTCTGGTGAATTTAGAACAAAGCATCAACTGTAAAAATAGAGCCATCACCTCACGATCAGTGACTAGTTATAGGCAAGGCAAGGCACATTTATTTGTATAGCACATTTTTGTACAAAGACAATGCAAAATGCTTTATGATTAAAACACAGGGGAATAAAAACAGAATAAAAGCAAGTTGGAATAAATTGAAACAAAATAAAATATGGGGAAATGGCAGCTAAAAGCAAATATTAAAAACAGTTGGACGACAAACTTGAACTAATGATGTTTCAGTAAAACCGTTTATCTAGAACAGTCAAAGGCAATCCTAAACAAATGTGTTTTTAATCTTGACTTAAAAGAACTCAGGCTTTCAGCTCAGGCTTGCTTGCCTGAAACTTAATAAATACGTTAAACTTTTCAGTATCATATCGACAGCTTTCCTAACAATACAAACAGTTTTTTTGAACACAAAAAAGGGCAAACAAAAGACTCAGAAAAAGCTTAGAAACATGTCAAATGAAAACTAATGTGGATGGATGGATGAAATTGGTGGTGAAACAACCATCATTAGAAATAATCACGGGGAAACAAGCAGATAGAACTGGGGTATTGATGCATGGCATGGTTAAAAATGATTTTGCAGACCAAAAATAGAGCAGGTATTAACCAATACAGGCATTGAAAGAACTGGTAGTGTTGGAGAAAAACACTTATGTAGGAAGACAGCGTCGGAAAAACAGATGGAGGAAAAAGGCAGAGAGAAAGAAAGACAGGCAGTGGCGTAAAAAAAAAAAAAAAAAAGCCAAAGACAGAAGATGGGGCAGGTGTAGTGAAAGGTCAATGCTCCTGTGATAAGGCATGCTTGGACAGCATGCTCACAGCAAGGAGTCGAGTGCTTGTCGACACAATGCCAGTGCACTTCACTGGCCACAGCTCAGTGGAAGGAGCACACAGAGATGGAGCCATCACAGGGTATAGTCTCTTTTAAATGCCCTGACATAACACAAACATGGGGGGGGGGGGATCAGGAGAAACAGGCACTGAGTAAAAACATCTTGTAAAATTGAGCAAAAATCAATTTTGTTTTTAGATTCTCACAGGGAGGGGACAAAGTGGTTTAGAATTACGACGAGGCTTGTGGCGCAGGACGGACATGTGATAAATTATGCAAGATGTCTCAAACAAAAGAGCATTTTCCATCTACAGCTTAGGCTAAATCTAACGTAAAGTCAGATGATCAGACAAAGCAGGATTAATGTAGAACAATGGGGAGTAGAAGTAGAACGACCATTTTTATTGTCGGTGTTCAGTTTGCTGAAAAAAAACAAAAACAAGTAACTGCGTTGGATTTGCTGCATGCAGACATGGATACATTTGTTGCCTCCCATAGTAAATGTGTAAAAAGCGTGAAAATAAATGTGTCTTTTATTGCAGTCTCACAGTCTCACATTGATCAGCGATTATGAAAGGAAAGGTGTACAAGATGGCAAGACGCTGCACGGTTTAGAGATAGTGGCGCTGAGGAAGAAACAGGAAGCAGAGATGCTGAGGTTCTTTGTGGGAGAACCGGTGACGGACAGAATCAGGAACGAGAACATCAGAGGGAAAAGCTCGTGTTAGATGTTTTGGAGATGAAGCTAGAAAGGCCAGACTGAGATGGTTGGACTTGTACAGAGGAGGGATAGTGAGGACATCGGTGGAAGGATGCTGAGGCTCACTGCAAGAAGGGAACTAGAATTAAGTACGATTTTCTTGAAATTAGTGTATTTGCCCTTGATTTGAGCAAGTAAATTAGATGATCTGCCAATAGAATAAGATTCTTGCACTTAAAATAGGAAAAATTCACCTCTTTCATCTTATTTCAAGTGCACTCTGTCAATTTTCTTATTTTAGGGGTAAAAATACTCATTCCATTGGCAGACCGTCTTATTTTCCTGTTCAAATCAAGGACAAATACACAAATTTCAAGAACACTTTACTTACTTTTAGTTCCCTTTTTGCAGTGCTGGAAAAGACAGGCGGGAGATTTAAAAATGAAATATGCTAAAGAACAATTGTTTTCCTTCGTACATCCCCATTCTTCTGCTTTTACACTCCCAGAGATAGGATTCTAGATAGGAGAGATCTTTGACATTTACCCTTTGGCACAGTTTGACTAGATTTCATATCTCATTAACCATTTCATTGATAATTTGGCAGTATATTTTGGATCATTATCCTGCTGAAGGACTTAATGATGACCCAGCTTTTATCTGAAAGTTCCTGGTACTTTAAAAAGTTTATCAAAACATGGATTCTAATGCGTTTCCCAGGACTTTTGAACAAAGACAGACCCAATTTATGTTTTACCCATTGCTAGCTGGCATGAGGAGATATTCCACTTAGTAATCTTATGTTCTATGCAAAATCCATACCATGGACTGTTCCCCTCACACACATACACAGTTTGTATACAATCTGTATAGATTCTGTAAATCTTATCTGCCATTATTTATCTTGTACTATAAACCCGCTAATACATATATAATCCTTTTCCTAACATTCCTGTATATTCTGTATAATCTGTGCATATAGCTCCCATATTTATATTTATACACAACATTTTACAGTCACGTACTATTACTTTTTACTTATACATACACTTATAAATGATATTTATATCCTGTATAGCACTTCTGGATAGATGCAAACTTTTGTTGCTTTGTACTTGTGACAGTGCAATGACAATAAAGCTGAATTCTATTCTATTCTATTCTAAAATCCAACCCAAGTGTTTCCTTTGTGCCTTTGTTGTTGGCATATTGAAAACATGGGTCATAAAGCTCTGAATGTAATGTTAAGGGAGATTTTGTGGAACATCAAGTCCTATCATGCCTCTGAAGTACGCGTGACTTCTTTTTGTGAATACTGAATTTGGAATTCAGCGTTCAAATGCATCAGGCTGGGATCTGTGACTTTTCCTGCGATGTCATTGCATTTTCTCTGTTATATTTAACCAATAACTGACAGTGTTACCACCTGGCTCAAAGGCCATAACAAAAAGGGAGACACACCATGCAAAAGGCAGCAGCACACCTGTGGAGGAGAGCAGAGATAGATTAGTCCACAGGTGTCCCATTTTAGTAATGAGTGTTGTAAGAACGCTAAGTGTCCGACCCTAACCACAAGGGGTGGTTAGGGTGGTTAGTTTGTTTGGGAATGCCCCTTCAGCTGGCAAGAGGTTAGATAATTATCAGAATCATCATAATTAAACAGATAGTGAGCCATGCCATCAGTTTCACTTTCAGGTTCAAGCACCTGGCATCTGGAGGAGGGCCAAACTCCATCAGCATAGACAAAGCTTTTGCACCGTTTGGAATGAGTTAGTAACGCTGTTGTTAAGTCGTTGCTGTTTTATTTGTAGTAGTAATTGTTTTAATAGGATAGCAGTGGCACAATATGCGGGATATAAGCCTTGGTCTTCGACGCAACCAGGTTCGATTCCAGCCCCCCACTCTCTCAAAACCCCCTTTCCTGTCAGTCTACTTTGTAAAAAAAAAAATTAGCCACTAGAGCCATAAAAACCCAGAATAAGGATTAAGAATAAACAAATAAATAAATAAAATGTATGCTACAGCATCACATGTCTATGGATGCTGGAGCATTACTAGCCCAAGGCGTGTCTTTCTTTGCTACTGTAATGAAGAGATAGGCAAGAGTGTGACACATGTCAGAGCAAAAGACACGGTTTCAGCAAAAGTCTCAGTAGAGTTCAACAAACATGTTGACATTTGCGATTGGGAGACAGGAAAGGGTTCCTCTCCAACAAAACGTTGACGTGTAGATTGCATTTAATGGCTCGTACGGAGATTTGGTGACCCCCAAAATGACAAGCTTTGCTGCAGTTCTCTGCCATTTTTCTTAATCTCCCTTCAAATCTGACTCTTTCTGTGTGATGTGAATGTGAATATGGAGATGCAGACCTCTGAGTCACATTATATTCATACCCCAGGGAAACAGAAAGCAGTGGATTATCAAGAAGAAGTTTCTAGAAACTTTGTTGAACTTAGAAGACTTAGATTGTTGTGTGAAAGTTATGCTAAAAAAACCTTTATTCTAAAGCGATTGTTGGGGGTACCAACTGTTGTACCAACAGGGATTTTGTTACAAAAACCTTTTGATCAACTTCAAAACATTGTTTCTGAATTCACACATTTTTTTTAATCAAATTAAAGTTTTGACAGCTGCTAGCAATGCTAAAGCTGGTATATGATTTCCATAAAAGGATGCTGGGACAACTTAACTCAGTTTGGTTTCTTTGTCTTTTCTTTTGATTCAGACAAAGCTCACAATCATGGAAGTAGGTTGATAACCCACAAACAAAAAAATGTGCACGAGTTAACAGAAATTACAATGAAATCTCTTGAATGTTTTACATTTCCAACCAGCTTTTAAACCTTCACTGTAAATGAAATCAACAAACAGTAAACTGCATATTGCAAGCAATACATACCACCATGTCCATAATCTTAAGCATTTAAGACATACTGTCAAACAAACATATAATTTTACTTGGTTTCACTGCACAGAATATGAATCATGTAAATGACATTTTACTGTCCATTTGAATCCACAAATGTTCTCATCATCTCCTACCAGTGGTGTTCTTTGCTTGCTGTGCAATCCTTCTGTGAAGCCCAGGTGAGCAGGGCTATCTCTAGATGGGGTGTTTGGCTTGAGGAGAGAAATAACCAAGGAGGGGTTGATATTATGTTAAAAGCACTCCAAGCAGGTGGACATTAGAAACGCTCAAACTTGCCATTTCCTGGTTTAACTTGACAATATGCTTTTTTCCCACTATATCGTCCAGCCCTACTTAGTCCTGTTTGCTTTCTCTTCCACAGCCAGCGACCAGAGCCCTCCCGGTTTCCCCTGCCTCCATTCCTGCCTCCACTCATTCCTGCCTCCGTCTTTCTGTTCCCATTCAGGGTCACCATGGAAAAACCAAACGTGACACATCCATTTTCTTAATTGATCAACTATTAAACATATTTATGAGAATACACTAAACGACTTCACTAGTTTTTCAGTCTGTTGCACAGAATGCTGAGGTTGCCGTGTGATTTGCGTAATAAGCAAGCAGGGATACAAGCAGTAGAGTAAGCTTAATAAATGGGTTATTTATGACCTACTTTGCAATCTGTGCAAGCTTTACTCCATTTGTGAAAACATAAAAATGGGCATTCTTCATTTAATTGTCTCAGGAGCTGCTCTGTCCAAGCAAATGGAAATGTTAATCCGGTAAAAGTCCCCCTTACCTGCTCAGCTTTAAGAACGACCCCAGCTGATGCTCACATTGGGAACCTTCTTGCTGTGAGAAGACCAGATTAACCAGTGAGAAACCTAAAAATCTAATAAACCAAAAGCCTCATCAGCTTCCAAGAAGCAGAAATCTCACATTAGCCACACTGTTTTACTCCATTTTCTTTTTACGTTGCTGACGTCGGAGTTGCCACTTGTGACATTTTCATAAATGCAACGTGATATATTGGTACTTCGCTGTTCGCTGACCACTCATTTGTCTGACTGACATTGTGGAATAAACTTTGGTGCCTTACGCATAAACAACTTGGTCGTTTCTGCCAACTTTTGCTTGCATATTTCTTATGTTTGTGTTTGTGTGTGAGTGTTTGTGTGATTACATGTGGAAAAAGAAATACATGAGTCACCACATTTCCTCTGTGCTCTTGTGTGAAGTTGCTCATTTGTCTCAGTCGGTGCAGTATGTGTTCATTTGTCGCGGCATTGCTGTGTGTGCATGTGTCGCCTATGGCTTCTATCTATGGAGGCCCAGAGATGAATGGATCCCTGTGAAGCAATGTTGATTACACACGCTCTTTCCTTCCTCCTTTGTCTTTCTGCTGCGCAGAAAGCAGGAGGAAGGAGAACACGAAATGTGCAGTCAAAGTCAGGCCAAGAAGGAGAAACGAGGAAAGGAAGAAACCCCTTTAAGAGAAGAGATTACGGCAAAGAGACCGACAGAAAGTAATAAAACTGTATGCAGATGAAATGTTAATAAAACCGCAATCAGGTTCTCTACAAGGAATAGGAACCTATAAAAATCCTTAAACATTTTTAAGAGATGAAAGACAATTTTGTCATGAGACAAAATTGTTAGGGATTATTATAGACAATAAACTTAGTAGGAAGCTTCACATAGAATATATTAGAAATAAAGTTGCAAAAACTATTGGAATATTGTTTCAAATAATATATTTAATAAATGTTAAAGGCTTGCATATTATATATATTCCTCTTTGGTTATGCCTTATTTGTCTTATTGCTCAGAAATCTGGGGAAATGCAAGTAAAACAACCATTGATATATCAGTTAAATTGCAAAAAAAGAGCTATAAGGCTCATTAATAAGGTGGGATACCATGAACTAACTGATAAACTTTTTATTCAAAGTAATACATTAAAATTTAAAGATATTGTTTATATAAAAATACTGGAAACAATGTATAAAACATTGAACAAAAGTCTTCCTTCTGGTATTCAGAAATGATTTAAGTTATGAGAGAATAAATATAATTTGCGAGGTTTGTTTATATTTGAATGTGCAAAAGAGAAGAGCCAGATAAAGTCTAGATGTGTTTCAGTTATTGGTGTGAAACTGTGGAATGAATTGAATGTTGATTTTAAGTTATGTCCTTTTTTTGGTGAACTTTAAAAGGGCTTTAACATGTAAAATGATAAAATCTTACGCTGTCATGTAGATTTATATATGTGTTGTGCAGATATCCTGGTAGATTGTGAGGTATAGAAACAGGGTAGGCAAGAATAAGCTTTGCTTCAACTCTTTTGTTGTTTCCTGTGTTTAATTTGAACAATTTACCAAAATAAAGTGATTGATTGATTAAAGATGTACATGATGTAGGATTGCTGCCAAGTTTAAGGATGTGCTCCACAAAATTGGCTTTTGTGTTTTTTAGCTGAGGTTTAACCAGAGCCATTCTGGCAAATGTTTTAGTAAAGAAACTGTTTGGTTCATTCCAAAGTTTTACATTTTACCAGAATATCTGTGGCCTAGAAGATAAACCCCTGGATTTACTGAATGAAAGCAACTTGCTAGTTGAATCCTTTAAACAGAGTGAAAAAGCACATAACGCACTATGTGAACCCATAATTAGTTTGTAAATGATTGTTTTATCATAATTTCTTTCCTGAAAGTAGGAACATAGTTTTAATGTTAAAAGGTTGTGCACAGACAAGCCCATTTCTGCCTTGAAAAAGTAATGATCAAAGATTATGTGGGCTTATTTAAAAAAATGTCTATCTTTTATGCCAATAAAAGAAGATCTCCTAATAATTAAACTTTATCTAATTTTACAGAAATACTCATTCCATATGTTTTTAGTCGGGCTCTTTGCCCTCAGACTGCAGCTTATTGTTTAACACTTTCCTGCATGTATGACACCATAGTGCTTATTTAAGACTTCCCAAATGTAGAACAGGAGGCAGATATTTTGGTTACCAGGCTGCTCTCATGTGGAATCAGCTCAGTTTTTATCCGAGAACCACGGCAGATTTGACTAAAAACTTCCGTGCTTAGGCTTTCTTCATCTATCGTTGTTGTCATGATGCCACAGGACTCTACATTAACACATTAGTTGCAGTTATTGTCACCACTAACTGTGCGCTTTTGCTTTCTGTAGACGGCGTGGCTGATCCAGAGCTCCCACGTTTAAACTCTATCTCTTCACAGACAGAGCCACCGACAGAGCTGCTGATGCTGACGACCTTATTTACTCCCAGCTTTTCATTTCAATAGAAGTGGCTCTGCTGGCTGAGTGCTTCTGGTTTTTGGCCGTCTCTTTTATTGACGGAAAGACCGACTGCTCTCTCGCTGCCCTTAAATTAGTGTACTCTCGTTGCTTCTTCTTCTTATTATTATTATTATTGGAAGTATTCCTGCCCCAGCACCTCTGTGTGCTTTTATTTTTTATTCTTTTGAGTTTCTCTAAATTCGTCCTCTCTGCCCCTCAGCTGGCTGAGGGAGCTTCTGCTGGAGGTTTCTTCCTCTCCTCTCTCCTTACATCCCAGCTCCAGGTATGGTCATCTAGCACTTAGGTTTATTGGGACCTCTGTCCTGTTCTGGGTATTTTTTTTATGACACTATAAACTTGTACTGCCTGAATTGCCTCCTGACCACACCCATATTCCCTCATCCACATCTTGATTGGTCCGGCTGCCAGCAGCAGGCTGCTCCCCCCCCCTCCTCCTCCTCCTCCATCCCTCTCTCCTGCATCCTCCCTCCCTTTCCACCCGTTCTGTGTCTGTACTGCTCACCGGTGGATGAGTCCGCTCAGACTCTCGCCTCTCCACGGTGCATACCTCTTCCTCCTCTCGTCCTGCTGCGCCGCGTCCCCTGTCCTTCTCTGCCTTTGGAGCGTCGGCGCGGAGCCACGCAGAAAAAAAAAGCCTGGAAGGAAAGCTCGCTGAGACAACAGACAGACCCAAACGTGAAAGAGTCCCACGGGCGGAGAGAAGCAACAGATTGCCCCTCTAGGTTGCAACAGTTGCTGAAAACCGATGGCCACCTGATCGGAGACGAATTTGGGGGAAAAAAGACGATTTCTCTGAGCGACAGCGACGCGTTGGCTGTGCCCGACGCAGGAGGAACCAGCGATGCCAGGCGGCCAGAGGAGAGGTCTCTGATTGCCCTCCTGGAAAGCAACCTTTACCAACCCATCCTCTCCTCCTGTCATTCATGCTTTTGCACGACCCAAAGACCACAAGTCCTCTGCAGGCACGCATCAGACGGAGGATGTTAGTTCACAGGTAAGCTGTGAATGGGAAAAGAGCAACCTCGCGTCTGATTGGTGCAAAGATGCAGGTAAGAGCCGCCGAGCGATGCCACTAGACCCACCTGGGAAATGACCTGTGAAGACCACAAAGGGTCAAAGAGCAGGATGTATGCAAGCAGCTAAAAAAGCCAACAACAATGCCTGCCGGATGCTCTTTCCAAACAAAAACTGCGTGAACACGAAGAAAGTGAGCGTCCAACGCCTCGCCACGCTACTTTCTTTTTATTTCTTTATTCTAGGATGCTTTCTGCACCTGTGGAGCCCGCTGCTTTAAAACCCCATCCAAAGCTTTCTTTCTCCCTAACTTCAGCCGCAAAGTGCCGCCGCTTCGTCTCCGCGCCGCTTTATTAAGTGGACGCCGGGCGATCTCGTCGCGACTCTTTTTTTTTTTTTTTTTTTTGGCGTGACGTGGATCTGCCGTGGGGGCAGCTGACAGCCGTCCAAGACGCCGCGAGCCGTACTCCGCGTGAAGAATGCCCAGCCGCGCTTGGCCAAGCCGGCCGACCCGGGCCCGACGGCGGGCCTCTACATGGAGAGGTCGCAGAGCCGCATCAGCCTCTCCGCGTCCTTCGAGGCCCTCGCCATCTACTTCCCCTGCATGAACTCCTTCGACGAGGACGATGGAGGTGAGTGGCAATGCGCGCACCCAGCGACCAGGGGCGCCCCCAAAAATGTTTCAGGGTGGGGGGCACATAAACTCTTTGGGGGGTGCACACTGAAACTAAAAGCCATAATTTCAGGATTGCTGCATGTAGAAAACTGTCTTAAAGACCTAAGTAAACGCCTACTGGTATCTTTTGGTTTATTGTTGGATTTTTTTTAAGGTTACTAATGATCTAAAGTGCATAGACAGTTAACATTTTGAGTTAAAAAACCATTCATTTTTATTGTGTAATTATATTAGGAATAAGGCGTACATTTATTCATTTATTGGGGAAAAACAAAACAGTTACTAGGGCAAAGTAGATACCGGCAGATCCAAATAAAAGGGCGATAGAAGGTCAAGAAGAGCGGCTGCCTTGCTGGCTGTGCATAACGGGATGAAATGCTAAACTGATGCTACTACAACTTACACTGCGAGTGGGGGGGGGGGGGGGGGGGGGGGGGGCACCCCACCCCTGGCCACCCCTGGCCACCCCCTTGTGGCACCATTGACTGTGACGCCTGCGTTTGTGGCAGGATTGGTAGATCCAGTCAGAAAGCATGGGTCACAATGCAGCTTATTGTTTACCTGTTTTTTTTTTTTTTTTTTTAAGGCCGGTTATTTAAAATGGCAGTTTAAATCCAATACATCCACATAAGATCAAAATCTTTAAAGGGCTTGATCTGAGCTTTAAAGTCAATGCTTGACTGGTGCTGAAAGTTTAGCTGGTTAGAGAATTAATTAGTCCTCTGTGATCGTTACTCTACCATTTAGTAACAGAAAAAGCCAAACATCAGTATTTGTACAGTTAGCTGCAGACTTGCAGGCATTCAACAAAAAAACACAGCATTTTGGACTTTATAAATGTATTCAGCAATGACAGTGTATGTCACTGAAGTGGGATGACCTGATTCTAAACATTCTGTTAAAATCAAGCTGCTTTGAAGAAGTTTGGAGCGTGAGCGGAAGAGGAAGAGTCTGCTGATGTTTGATTTTATGATGATGTAATGCCTTTTGATCTGGACTGGAATTATTGCTGGATTTTGTTGCTCCTGGTCTCCCGTCACGCTAATCTCGCCTGGAAAACTGCAGGAGCAGATAATCTTTTCAGTGCAGAGATGAAAATGTATTTTTACTCATTTGTGGATATGGTGATCGTAAAAGTGAACTTTGACACTTATTCTGCACGTTTCCTTTTTTTTAAACATTTGAATAATATTTCTGTCCAGACTAGAAGTGGAACATCTAACCAAAGTGGTAAAATATCAGTGACGACAATTAAAATTAATTTGTCAACGTGTGCATCAAAATGCAGTGCTGTGCATTTTTGCCTAAATTCCAATAATAAATTTCAGTAAATTTTATTCATCAGAATAAGAAATTACTTTACTGAATTCAACTTTGCAACAAAGCTACACAATCAAGGATAAAACAGTATGTTTAAAAGAATAAGAGAAACTCTAATAAAATAGGATATAATGGGAAAATAGATTCAAATATGACAAGAATGAACAATGATAGCAATTTAGGTGATATACACATCAAATATGCCTTAAATTAAAATATGCACAGTATACATGGTGAAATACTGTTTCACAGCTATAAAAGCAGCAATTATAAAACAATCTGCCAGAGATAGGACTGATTCCCAGTGTGTCTGAGTTGTGTGTTGTGGAAGTATGATGGACTGCGTACTGAGCATGCTCAGATAGCTGGTCAGCTCCTCCTGTAGAAGGTGGGCAGGACAGTCTGAGACTCTTTATTTTTGGTGGGTTTCCTCCTTTTTAACGCCACTGCCAAAGAGTCAAGTTCCTCTCCTACACCCTGGCTGGCCTTCCTAATGATCTTGAGTCTGTTAGTGTTCTTCCGCCTCGAGCCGCTGCCCCAGCAGACAACAGCAAACAGGACAGCACAAGGCAGCGCAGACTGATACGACATGCGCCGCGTCGTTTGACAGATGTCAAGAGACCTCAGGCATCTACAGAATAGAGACGCCTCTGGCCCCTAATTGGCCGTCATAAAGCAGTAGTTCCCAATTTGTAAAGTGGAAGGAAAAAAAAAATAACACCTGGTTTCTCTAAATGGATATCTGAAATGTGTGGTGGGGGTCTTTCTTCAGTTCCCCCCTGAGTCCGTACTGTAGAATGAGCTTTTGCTGCATTCACGGCTGCAGCTGCAAGTCTGTTTGAACGAGGAAGTGGGGTGCAAACCCGGCAGAAAGCGGCTGTTTTGCATATTATCGTTGGTAAGTTTGGACTCTGCAATGCTCTTGCCCGTAATGGGTTGTTCCGCCATGCGGACACGGTTAGCAGTTTTAACAGTTGCTTCTGTCTGTACCTGGTGTCCGCACTGAAGCTGGAAAGACATCTTTTCAGTACTCTGCCCCCACAGCATGGAACAATCTTCAGAAAGACTGGAAGTTGAAGGATTTGATTCCGATTGGACATTTTAAACGATTGCTCAAAGGTTTGGAAATGAGATCTATGGTTTGTAACTGTTTTATGAAATTCTAATTTAGATAGATGTTGTTGTAAACTGTAATGTAAATTGTAATGTAATCTTTTGCCGCTATCTTGGCCAGGACTCCCTTGAAAAAGAGATTGTTAATCTCAATGGGACTTTTCCTGGTTAAATAAAGGAATAATAAAATAATAAAATAATAACAAGGGTCAAAAACACACCAATGTTACTGGTAGCCATTGAAGCAAGTCTTTCACTGACTTTGCTTCATTTACTCTTTGTTTTCGCTCTCGCTCATTCTTTGGTTCAGACTCAGCAAACCTTAGTTACTCCCCTCTCCCTAACCATTTGCAAAAATGTAACACATTATTCATCGTAGGGAAGAGAAGGAACAACACGTTCTGCCAACCTTTGGGATTTCATGTGTAAATTATCGTTTTTTTTTCCCCCCACCAAATCGTCAAGTAATTATTACCTGGCTAATGCAGGGTCCCTCATGCTTCTACAGGCCCTGCCTTCAGCAGCGTTTCAGTAGCCGAGTCTCTCCTCGATCCAAAGGTGCACACAGCAGCTGATGCTTTGTGTTGCAGAGTGTTGTGATATTTATTATGGCTCCCATGTTAATAACTTGATCAGCACTACAACCTCAAATCATCTACAGTGTCAGAGCGGTGCTTCAGAATGTGCCCCCTCCAGCAAACACATCCATTTAAAACATTTGCTGACGATGATAATGTCTTATGGCTGTAACATATATCTTGTAGTTGAGTTTTGGCAACCACATCTTTTTCTTTTCCGCCGCTCCCCTTCAGAGGTCACCACAGCATTTCACTCCCCCATCTCGCCGTGTTCCTCTCATCCCCCCCACCGTCGCACCAATGCTCCGCATCTCACCCTTCACCACATCCATAAACGTTCTCCGTTGTCTCTCTCTGTTTTGCTCCTCCCGCTCAGCTTACACATTTAAGATCCTTTACCTAACTCCTCTATTATCTCGCCTGTGCACATGGCCGTCTCTGACTCCCTAACTTTGTCTCCATAAAGCTCAACCAGAGACGTCTCTTGATGGAATCACATCTAATCATGTCCGCTGCAGTCAGTCACAAAATCAGAACATTTTCTGCCTCCCGCTCGTTTCTGGTGTCACCGTTTCTAAAAAACCACGCATCATAGTAAATCTGACTAATTATCGTTTAAACCTTCTTGCTTTTGCAGACTTTCATACCTTCTCCATGTTCTCCCTGCACCCTGTGCTCCCTACTGGCAGCTGTGTTCTTGTTTTTAGATTTGAATTCATCACAACCACACATGACATTAAAAGAGTTAGCAAACTGGAGTTACCTTTGACCAGAAGGGAAGAGTTGACCTTCAGACATTACCTGGTTTAATGAGGAGAGTAACTTTTATTTTTTTATTCAGTGCAGATCATCTTAATCTTGTCCATTTGTCAGTAGAAAAGATGTCTAACCTTTTTGTGCAGATTCGATGCAACATTGGGATAAGTGTCCGTGTTACTGGGTGAAAAAAGATACTGTTTGTTTTCGCAGGTCTGACCTTGTGGGAGAATTATCTCAATATGTTAACAGTAAAAAGAAAGAATAAGAGAAAACAATAACGTCATTCTAGAGTAGTGTAACACAGCTCACTTTTGGCCTAATGTAAATATGAATGCATTTTTTTTTTATAAACATTAGATCTAATGATAACATTTCAGCTTACCAGTATCGTGAATTCGCCATTTTTATTTCGCTGAGCAATTTTGTAGTCCAAGCTGATTAAGTGCCTAAGTCATTGGTTGATCATTACGCTGCCCCCAGCATGCTCCAAATATGGCTAATTGGGGTAGAACCCCCTGGACCTGGATTGGGGTGGGGTGTGAAGTCCCTTCCTTTAGATTTAAAGCAGCTATAAGTAACACTGAACATGACTTCAGACCAAAGTATTAGAGTTCCACTTTATATAGATCACAACTAAATTAATTACATGTGAAAAGGAAGGATTCTAAACCACGATATGTTCCCATTAAAACAAACTCAACTTAATAAAAGCAACAGGCGGCGCTCTTTAGTTCCCACAGTATGAACGTTTGTGGTTTTCTGAATTGGAAATATTTCCAAACAGACAAATAATTTGTTCTTTTAAGCAAGGGCAGTGTACCAACCCTTCTTAAACCTACTAATCTGGAGTGTGCAACAACAAGTGGGGGAGGGGCAGTCCAGCATTACTCCACTCTAAAAAAAAACCTCCCTTCTCTCCGGCACTTTCTTGTTCATCTCAATAAAGGTACTTTAAATTTAGGGATTGGTATGATAGAAAAGTTTAATGACTATTAAAGCCTTATGTTTTTAAAACCATTTATAAACTTTTCTACTTTAATACCAGTAACCTATCCATGCCTAGTGTATATATATATATATATATATATATATATAATTTACATGATGGTATAATCTATACATGACTGTGTTTTCTAACAGATAAAAAAATAGTTCAGATCCTTACCAAATTACTCCCTTTTTCATTGCTTATATCAAACATAATGTTGAGGCTTTTGTTCTTCAAGTTTTGCCCGTTACAAGTGATATCACTGTGTCTGGACACACAAATTGTGAAAAGCATATGTCACTTCCTGTGCCCTGGTGCTCATGCAGATCCTCAGGTGAGACACACAGATTTGTCAGAAGTGTATGAGGTAATCAGAGCGAAGCGGCAGGCCGTGGTTTGTGGCTCTCAGACTAATTAAATGCTAATATGGTTGCTGATTGTGGCTGACTGCAGCTAAATAGAGGCCTGATTGCAGGTTAATTCTCACTCTCCGCCTCTCTGTCTAAGTGTCTCTTTGTCAGACGTTCATTCTCTCCGAGTCATTTGCCCACCCTGGTTTGAAAACCCGGTTTGCAGGTTAAATCTGTCCTTCCTTCACAAATTGCCTTTTAATTGCTTTACCACTTGTTTTCTCTCCACTCCCATTGCTCTCCACGGTCCCATTCACGCTCGCGTTAACACCCGTCTGGTGGAATATTCAGAGAGATGCGGCGAGAAGAGAAGGTTTTAATGCATCAGACATAAAATGAGATCAAGCACCTCAGAACACTCTTAAGGGGGCCTGGCCAGCTTGTGGCTACATCTTAGCAAGATGTACGAGAAAGGATCCTCGACCATAAATAAATGATCAACCACTGGTTTGTGAACCGCGAGTTTGAAACCCACATTTATTTATACTGCCATCATGACTATGAGCTTTCGGAGCTAGAAAATATTCATGTTCACATTTTATGGCACATTGATTTTGGTCTTATATCTATATAGAACCGGTTTTATGGTACTAAAGTCCATTCTTGTGGCAGTGAAAAAAGAGAGACCCGGCACTAGCACCCGGTGTATAAAAGGTACTTGGATTGAACTTAAACAGCACTATCAAGTTATCCTGACCACTTTTAGACTAGAGCAGAGGTCTGCAACTTTTACAATCCAAAGAGCCATTTTGGCTCACGGTCCAGCTATGTAATATTTGATTAGAACTTGACAAATGTCTACTATAGGTAATGGGTTGTCCTTTGTAAACAACCAACATTTTATTTCTATTTTTAGGTTTTAAAGAAGAATAACATACATGTTTTGCAAAAAAAATAGGATGGACACATTTTCTTGTATGTGTTGTAAGAGCAGGAAGAGCTCTTTTGGTGACAGACTTCTGCATCTTAGATGCTCAAAGGAGCGCTTCCGCAGGTCCTTCATCCCAGCTGCTGCTCCCAACAACCCCAAGAAGTGTTCGCAATCATGCTGATGGTTCCACAGGTTCTTAGTTTAGTTTAGCTTATTCAACCTGGAACACAAATAATATACAAATAATAATCAAGCATCAGTGAACAGTCCATCAGTTACATTCTTTAAATAAAAATTCAAATCATAAATTTTACAAAGATCGAAAAGGTGTAGGCTGAAGCTTATAGTGCCTACCCTTTAAATCTTAATTTCTGATAACTGTTAATGCTCTTTAAGGCTTCAGAATAGAGTTGCATGCAGAATACTTCAAATCAATAATAATAATAATGTCCTTATCATCAGTTTTACTATTATCATTCCATTGGGTTCCATTTTATTAATATGTATATGCAATGCACACATGCACACTTTTTCTTGATCTGATCATAAATCACTTACACTGTCTGTCTCTCAGATGCTAATGTACATTAGCACATGCTTTAGCCACTCTGAGGTGTTTGCTTGTACAATCATGCATATTGCATAGTTTTGTCTCACATCGTTCTGTAAATCTGTTGCTGTCTTTCCTCTGTTTAACTCAGACGTTGCATTTTTATCTGACTATTATTATTCGTATGATCAGTTAAAAATTGCACTATTTTTTTCTCCCTTTATTATAAGTTCCTTATCATTTGCTTTAGAACTTAATTAGCTTTTAATTAATATTACTTAATGTGGTGTAACTCTGTCTATGTGTTTTTGCCACCGTCACACCCGAATTTCCCCACCGTGGAACAATACAGGCATTCTATTCTATTCTATTCTATTCTATTCTATTCTATTCTGTTTTTCTCTGAGATGTTGATATTTTTTAGAAAATTATATGAAAAGAAAACAGTTTTCAACAAGATAACAAGAAAAATAGATATAAAATAGTATAACTGGTATTATTTTAGAGTACTATTTTTAGAGTTTCTGTTGTGGACATCTAATTAAATTATTCCCTGAAAAAAGTACTAAAAAAACAGTTAAAACCTGAATTTCTTATTATATCTATGTGTAATATTTGCTGATTCTTTATAATTTTTAGCCAGAGTGCTTGAGAGCCATTGTGGAATGTCCAAAGAGCCACTTTTGGCCCCAGACCTGCAGGTTGCAGACCTCTGCGCTAGAGTCCTACACACCCAGCTGCTTTCACAACATCTGTCACTCAGACAGATGGCTGATATGTTGGAAAAATAAATGTACCAAAAAAAAAAAAAATCACAACTCGATGCAAGCTGATGCAGTGCCACAATTTTTAGTTAAGCCTCACTTAACTGATCAAGCATCAACCTAAACAGATTTCTAAAAAAACAAAAAACAAAAAAAAGCATTGGGTAGCGTTCAGGTGACTTTCTCAACTACTGATATAAACATAAATAAGCATAAAGATAGAATATTAATGCTCATGCCTCTGCGCATCTAACCGATCGCTCTCACACGCTGCCTTCTGTATGTGTTATCTGGCACCTCAGGTGTTTGATTTCTATGTGACAGACTGACTGTTGAGATGAATCACCTGCGTAAAGTCGTAAATGTAAGACATGACAAATTGAATGCTCACTCAGGCAGGCATCGATCCACCCGTTTCATCCCCCTGACTCCACATCAGCATTCAGCACCTGCTAATCTGGGGGACAAATGCCCCCTTAAAAGGAAAAGGTTTACAGAAATCTAATAAGTCTCGGAGTTTGGTGTCCTCCAGACTTTCTCGTATTCCGCTCCTGATCGTTGGTTTTCACACTTTCCTGTTTCAGCGTAGACTTGTTGCAGTCAGCTGTGCTTCTGTACATGATAATGGAACGAGAAAAGAGTGAGAAGTGTTCAAATTTAGCACAGTGAAGCATGCATGACTTCAGTCGGTGAAAAAAATCTAAGCTCTGTGTTGCTTCTGGATTTCTTCCTGTTTGGGGCTTAAATTATGGCGTAGGGTAGTATATCCACGATTCAGGGGAGAAAAAAAAAACACAACCATATAAAACAGTTTATAAGGAATTAATATATTTAATTTTTTAGGATTTTCTGAGTTTTTTTGTTTGATGGTTCTAGGATGAGCCTGGAAAAGGAGGGTAATTAATGTTTGTTTATATGCTGTTAACGTGGGGCAGTTTTTAGGTGAAACATTGTGACAGCCTGATGAAAATATTTGGACAGAAATTCTTTTAAATGCTGAATTGCATTATTAAAAAAAATAAAGATAATAAATCAGTGCAGAACCATGTCATTTGTATTTGTACCGTTGGTGCAAATATACATATAAGAAACCATAACGCGTCCCAGAGAGTGGTGGCCTAGTGGTTAGAGCAGTGAGCTTGCATCCTTTGAAGGCTGCAAGTTTCTAGATTTGAATCCCCCAGGCTGCCCCTCTGGTTCCCTGAGCAATGCCCTCCGCCCAACAATGCCCCCCAGGCGCTGCACAGTGGCTGCCCACTGCTCTAATCTGATGTTTTGATTTAGTAGAAACAGAAATAAGGGAGTTTCTGGGAAATGGATGTGACAAGAACGTCTGAGAAAAGAGGAAATAATTTCACGAGAATTTCTTACATGAGAAAAAAGCATTATTAAGGCTTTTACCAAATATATTCAGTCAAAAGCAACTGAAGGTAATGGGTTATTAATAAGGTTTCTGTGAAAACTGTAAAACTTCAAAATGTGCACAGCACTCAGGCCTCCGAGATGATTCACTGTTTTAAACTGGAACAAGTTTGGATCCTAAAATAAAACTGGTGAAGCCATAATAACTTGGCCTTGAATTTTCTAGAACATTCATCACGCATGCTCTGATATTTGCATCCAAATTGTAATAAATCGTCATGTCAATATTCCCGGAAGAGCGTTGCTGTCTGTCCAAGTTCTGCAATTCTGAGTTTTTCAGGGATGCAGACAGATAATGAAGTCAAAGGGCTAAATAATGTTGCCTGTCACTAATGAGGGTTTCCCAGTTTAGTTGACATGGAAGTGTAAGAATCAACTCTTCCTTTGCGTTAGGAACTTACTCTGCAGCATCAAGAAGACCACAAGCCCTCATTAAGTTCAGTTAGGACTTCATCGTAGTAACGCACAGGCCACTTTTTTCCAGTTTCATGGCCTGAAAAAACACAGACTGTGCATGCAGACGAATTGCCTTAACAAAAAGTAGCTAAAACAAGAAAAAAAAATATTACATGTTTTATTTTACTAAAGTAAATTTCCAGAAATCATTATATAAGTTATTATAATTTATTCTGTAACCCTTTTTGTTTGGCTTGAACTCTCCATATGTAATGTGATTTAAAAAGTCTCAGCTGATTAGCTTTTCTTTTCTTAAAAAATGTTTTTCCATATGTTTGAAATGTCAGCAATTTCATATTATCTTCATGTCTTTATGTTCTTTATTGTTCTAACTTTATTTTCTGCTTTTCTAAATTCTCACGGTGGACGATCACATGCAGAAAGAGAAGCAAAAAATAAATAAAATAAAATAAAATAAGAAAAACAAGTAAAGCACAGCTGAAAGGCTTCTACCCACCAGGGCTTCCATGAATGTGCTTAATGACATACGACCAGAAAATGAGACAGAAATACATATGAAGCTGATGGCAACGAGTTACTGTACAGAGATGAAAAGATGTCAGACTGAGTGAAAACAGATAAGTCTCTTGTGGGCTTCTGAGCCGAAGAGACGACCCAGAAAAGTCAGGATTAAAAAATGGACTGCTTGGAAAGGAGGTCTATTCTACAGGGAGCTAGAGAAGGAGGAGGAGGAGGAGGAACGAAGGGGCTGCAGGTGTTCGTTCGCTACGCGGAGCATATACGGCGTCCAGGAGGGCGTTTCTGTTGTGTGTTGTCGTTTAATCCAGAAACAGCAGCTGTGCTTGTTTCCCACCGTGATCTCCAAAAGCTGCATAACGCAGCGGAGCACATCGGCAGCCCCACTTGCCACTGAGAGGTTCCAGTTCCTCACTCAGACATTAAAATATACAACACAGAGAGCATGCCGGTGAGCACTAACGACTCCTCAAGTGCTTCGCGCTGAACGCTGCTTACAGAAAAGAAACCAAACAAAGATGTGGGTTATTCCAGAACAAATTATGGATTCTTAGAGCGCTCTGACTGGTACATTTTCGACTAAATATAAATAAAATTGCATTTTGGTGCTGACCTTTGCCAGATTACTTTGTTTCTGAAATGCAATCAGAGGAAACTCAGGATGTAAATCCTTCTCTTTGATCCAACAATATATATATATATTTCAATCCTCAGCATTCAGCCCATCTCCTGTGAGCTGCCATCAAAATCCTGCTGGGGGAAGTAAAATAAACCCTGCCCCATATTTTAACGGAAAAGAAACGTTTAAATGAAAAACTAGTTCACAAAACACCAAAATCACATTTCACAGCAAATCATTTACCGTTCAGCTCCTTTGTAACGGTGTTGATTTGTTCAGCGTGTTATTTTTAAAAGGAACTTGAATAACTGTTAATTTAATAATTGCATAATTGATGTTAAACCTTTTCAAAGAAACACTAGTTAACCTGTGGTTGCAAAAAACAACAAAAAAACCCCCAAATAATCAGCCTCCCGCCACCAAGCCTAACAGTTTTATATAGGTGTTTAATGCTGATATGTACATTTTCCCCTTCGCCAAACCTGAGGCTGTGCTATCCAGCTAAATATTTAAATTTCTTTCAGATGCAACATGTAGTTTGAGGTCACTGCTGATGTCTGTCCCTTTTGACGTCGTGTTAATGCGCACCTGTATACTGTGGAGCAGGAAGTTCCCCCTGTGATGACCAGTAAATCACATTACCTGTCTGCTGCTTTGCCTCCTAAAGCCTACTTTTGGGTGATTTAGAAAAAAAGACAGAGGTGGGAATAATATGAATAATATGAAACAGCAGCGTAAGACGTGGACCGGATAAAATGGAGGCCAGAACGATGCGCATCTGTCCTCTGACTGCCAGAGCCGGAAGTCAAACTGACACAAGCTTTCCCCGGAGACAGCGTCAGAGAAGAGAAGCCCTAAGATGGCTCTTTAAAAGTACCATTACTAAATGATTCGCTCAGTGGCACAGCTGGTGAACAGCCATGCTTTATGTTGCAATGACAGGAAGTCTCCAGGAGAAAATCTGAATATGTTGATCCGACACGCATTGACGTCCACGTCCTATTGTCTCTGATGGCAGGTTAAATTCTCTCCTTCTGCTCGAGGAGACAGAACATTGTTCTGAATTGTCTTTTTTGGAGGGGATTAAAGATTTAAGATTAAAAGAAATGTATTAGAATACCTTTTTTTTGCCATTCATTATTCTCTCTTTTTTTTCTGGACTCTGTCTTCTCAGTTTTGTTGCCTTCTCCTTTGAAGACTCTGCTTTTCCGTCTTCTCATTCCTCCTGCTCTCCTGTGGAACCATCTACGCTGCTTATCTTTCCTTATCCTCTTCCCTCCCTCTTTTCTCCTGTGAGCTGACTCTTCCCCTTTCTCCGCCACCCGTCAAACACGCCAGCCGTTCCTCCAGTCTGACAGCTTAGTGTCTTTGCTCTTGTATCTCCAGACTTGCAACAGCAATCTCCCAGGGTCTGACCCGCTGGACTCGGCGCATCACAATCAACAACATAACATCTTTAATTGATAGATACAGTCAAGAAACAGTAGATCTTGATTTGCCACAGTACCACCATCCTACCGATGGCGTTATTTCTGACTCTTTGGTAACTTCATTTTTCTGCCACTTTTTTTCAAATGACATCAATTTCTGTTACTGCAGCTAGTTTAGTGTTTACATCTCTCTTTTTTTTCGTACTGATCGCTTCTAAGAGTTGAAAACTGGCTCATTTTGATTATTGCGCAGTCAGTGCACTGTACATAATGAGTCCAATTTGCTATTAATGAACACTGAATATTTACCATATTTACTGTGCTTATCTTTGATGTGTGTGTGAAGGAGTTGAACTGGCTCAATGGAAGTGTTTACCAAATAAATAAAACTGTCAGAATTGTTAATAATGTCTCTAAAAGGGATGCTTTTGACCTCTTAAAAAGTGGAGATTTGTACTTTGTGCTGTATTTGCATTCAGAACAGCTCTCTTACCAGTAATAAATAAGAACAACTGGCAGTTTCTGGCAACTACACAATGAGCCTTATGGCCGTCAAAAAATGTGGGAAAACATACGAGAGTAAAATTACAGAACAAAATCACAGAAGATTTTAATTTAAAGGTTTTTCCTCATACATCATATATGGTATAATATAGAGGCTCAAAGTTATGGTGGGATTGTATGAATATTTCACGTACCAGATGGAGTTTTTGAAATTGAATCTTTAATAAAATATGTATTCTTACTCTTACTTTGGTGGATTAATTTATAAGGGAGAACTTGGAAAGTTTGCAACTTTCTTTTTAACACGTCTGGTGTCAAAAGAGGTAATTTAATATAGTCTTAAACAAAACACAGATGTGTTTTTATTTTACTTTAGGTGCAAGTAGCTTTAAGGCTCTAATAAAAAATGTAAGCACCTCTGAACGGAAGAAATCCCAGAAAACTAATATAGTTTTGTTTTCTCACTCACTTTATGCTAATTCAATACATCATCATCTTGTAAAGCCTTTCTATAGCAAAAAAGACAGAAAGAAAGAAAGAAGGAAATCTAAGATTTGATTATTACTACTATTAAAAAATGTTTTGTAAAGCGGCTTTGAGTGTCCAAAAAAGCACTATATAAGTTTTATGTATTATTATTATTATGATCAGTTAATTCAACATTAACTTGAGATTATTTGAGAAACTATAGTAAAATGTTTTTTTCTAACTTTAATAGCAGCCTGTGGGTTTCTTCCCTGTACTGCATGACAACTGCAGCGTACTGAGGTCATCACTATATAAAAGTGTGGTTAGTTTACAGTCTAACCTGTATCTAGCGAGTATTAATTTATCTTTAATACAATACTGGCGTCAAGTTTGAAAGCCAGAAGTGAGTTTTAGATGCTATAAAAATCGACAGTGAAGACACTTGATTTGATCACCAACATTTATATTTATTAGATGGAAATGTTGAACTTAAAAATCTGCATCACAAAAAAAAAATATACCCATGATCCTTTTTGTTTCTGACATTATTAATTAGATCCGCTTTCTTGAAGTAACAGCAGATTATCGCATGGTCTTATCAAACCTAATAAATGAAAGTTAATTAAATCTGATAGCGCTTTAATTTGCTGACATCATACCTCCCATGCTTTCTGACAAGCCTTACATCTCAGAGTACGTCTCGCCACAATGCTTCGTCAGTACATTATTCAGTAAGAAGTAGATTGCTTACACTAATTCAATTCTCTGGTGCATACCTTTGTGCGACTTTTACATGGGGAGGAAAAGTGCATTATCCCTTCTGGTGGCGTTACGCACTCCCAAATGACACAGCTATGATGCAACCATTTCCCTGAAGTGGAGAGGCATAAGGCTGTGCAGGCTGAACTGATGGCTGAGCTGTAAAAGAAGCACTTTCCTCCTCAAGCAGTGTTTTATGGCTAAATGAAGCCTCCACCGGCGGTTATTTAGCAAGATGTCTGTTCCTCACAGAGCTTATGAGTGTTTGGAGCACATTCAGAAGCATTACATTTGCTTTCCTTACGTAGCTTAAAGATACAAAACACTCATTTTGCCATTGCTCTCAACAGAGCCCTTAAATCTTTGCACAGCTTGGTCATTCAAAACTCGCAGTGTTCGCACATCAACGTCCGTGGACGAGTGAATGTTTAGTCTCATGCAAAAAAAATCACAGTTTTGAACTCGTAAAAGAAAACTGAATACCCACCAGGAATTTTCTATAGCCCAAACTATAATAATACTAAATATAACTGTAAAATGACAGAGGCTTTATGCTGACAACCACCTTGGTGTGTTGCCTTACCTCACACCCAGAACCCATTCGACGTCCTTTGGATAACTTTGTGTTACAGCGTTTCCTCCTGTTTGGAGTGCTTATATTTGAGAAACCAATGTTTCATGGGGCTTTGAGATATTTACGATGCGCAGTAACTCTTTTCACCCTGTGGGGGCATCACTGGTGGATGCAACTGCTCATCATTTGTTATTCCTGAGTCCTTTTGGCTGCTTTCTTATTCAGGGGTCGCCACAGCGAGAAGTTACATCTTCCACGCAGAGTTGGGAGAGTTTTTATGCCCCTTATAATGCAGCAGGTATTTCAACTCAGTTCCCCTGTGTCAAAATCGCAGCTTAGCCCATAACACCACTTGCTCATCGCAAGTCTCAATGCAACCTGCTATGGAGACGTCAAAACTTTAGTGCCTTTTTTTTTCTCCAGTCGGCTCCACAAATCTATGTCACAATCAGTGCAAAAAATGGAATTACAATATTGTTCTCCTTCTCCAGATTATGGCTATGCATCCATTCATAAAGCACCTTGTATTACTTGTTTTCAACATAATGAGTGTTTAAAACCTCCCGAAGAACTATAGGACATCAGCAGAGGATGGATGAGGTCAGTAGGGCAGTTCTCTATATCAGTGAACCACCGTGTTTCAGAATAAACAGCAGATTGATGATTAGACATTGCTAGAACAGCTCCTTTCACTCTCGCTATGGGAGTGGGCATTGGTCAAGCAGTCTTTTATTTTTTTTAACGTGTCCTGTCTGGTAGTGTAGCGTGAAGAATTGCTGTCTTAATGCCAGAGGGAGCGCAGCAGATGTGACTTTCACAAGTGGAGCATTACTGCCAAGCGGTCCTTTTTAACACGCAGGCTCGCTGCTATGTAGGCAATAAACTATTTGTCCAGTGTTGAATTCGTACAACGCTTCACCAGCCTTGTGCAAATTTCCAACCGTGTTGATAATAACAGCCTTTTTTTTAATTTGGAGCAAGCCACTGATGTATTGAACACATTCACTACTTGCTTTCTTCTGTATTCCTGCGTGTCTTTTCAATTTGTAAGGGCGCTTATCTTTACTCTGGGGATGTCATTGCAAAAGTACAACAGGTTGAAACAAGATAATGCAAACAAAACCATTTGACAGATTGTGGACCTGTAAACTTGTATTATTTTTGTCCAAAATTGCAAAAAGAACAAAACAACAAAAGATATTTATCCTGAAAATTGAGCTACTCGTGGATGTTTAGTAGATAAAGATCAAATTTATTTATATAAAACCTTCCAATAATGCCTAGAATTGACTAAAGTGCTTTACAAAATAAAACAAATAAATACAGAGCACAAAAGAACAGTTAAAATGCAACCACAATAAAAAGAAAAAAAGACTATAAAAGTAATAAAAGCTAAACATCAAAAGCCTTTTAAATGAATGTGTCTTAAGATTGGCTTTAAACAAGACCAGTAGAAGGTATCGTTGTACTTTTCATCATCTGTATAGAAGGGACCATTAAATTAACCTAATTGCCTATGGTTGTGTAGACAGGGATGCATGTGACTTGGTGCTTTTTGTGTGTACATCTGATGTTATTTCACTGGAACCACCGGCACAACTGGTCCACCTGTCAATGGGATTTGCTCTCCCTTGCAGCAAAAACTGAAAAAAAAAAACAGTTTTATTGACTAGCCAACAAAATATTTTAGCAGCTTTGGGCCATTCGTTTTGTTGGAGAATGCTAATCTAGAGATCACCTCTGGCTGCCAAGTTCTGTTAGAACGAGGGCAACTGGAGCTGGATGACACAGCAGGGGAGATCATTATTCTATCCTAAATAGTTTAAAGTTTAAATAATTTTATAGGGAATGTTGTGAATGGCCCTTCACTTCCTGTCCTCCATTTTGGTTTTATTTGTGGGAAATTTTGGGTCAGTTAACTTTGCAGAGGAAAATTTGTGTTGTATTATAAATCTGTCGTATTTTGATCGATAAAGAGGACATTTATCCCAAAATATAAATTACAATCTCCTTTTTTAACTTAATTACATCGTTTAAAGTCATTAACGTTTGAAAGGAAGAACCAGCCGAAAACCTCATGGTCTAATTCTTCGTCCTCTGAACTCAGTCATTTTAATAAACTGAGGTAATCAGCTTACTAAAATGCCCCAGCGACAGAGCGCTTGGTTTTCAGAACAGCAGAAACATGTCGTCGTTCTTTTATTATCGTTGCTTATCAATGCTGTCAACCCCTTATTTGATCTCTTTCTATCTTCGTCTTCTTCTTCGCTCCACTCACTCAGGCTCTGACTTGTACTTATTCATTTGGGCTCCATCTCTTTTGTGTTTTGCCGTCTTGACAGTTTCATTTTTCTGCTCTGGGTCCCTCCTTCTCTTCCTGTTTGCCTCTGCCTCTCTCTTTGTTTCTCTGTCAAGGCGTAGCCGCTCTTCCGCCTATGCTATCTGTTTGTTTCCTCTCAGAATAAAAGAGTTTAAATCAAAGCATTTAGAGGCTTCTGGTTTACATTATTTAATGTGTTTTAAATATTTCAGCATCTCCAGGTGAAGAATAGAGAGACATTATGATGCCAGTGTCCTGGTAGCTGCCACCAGACTGAACCTCATCCCAAACAGGCTTTAGGAGAATGAAGATTTATATTATTTTACCCACTGTTTAAATAACCTCATATTCATTCAAACAAAGGTTGCTACAGTGCATATCATTTATGGAAATAGAAATGCACGATTTAAATTTCCCATTATGGAAATTGAGAAATGTTATTCTTAAACTAGAATACCCTGGCGTGTAGTTTTTGAAGCAAAGAGCTTTTCTTTGTCCATCTTGGACATAAGCCTTGATAATTCAGTTTACTAAATGAAACAAGTAGCAACATACAGGACCAATAAAGAGGGAAAAGGTTCACAGAGCTGTCAATGCATCACCACTCGGTGCATGCTCCAAAGGCGGCTGGGCAGATAGCATCCATTACGGATGCAGCTTTCAGGAGCCTGAAGGCCATTGGTTGCTTTTTGGAGCGGGAATGAGGTGGACACTAGCATGGAAGCAGTCAATAGCCTTTGCAGAAGCAGCAGACAGATGCTTTTCCACCTTGGATCCTCTAATTCTAAGTCCAAGCGTTTGTGGCTGCAGTGGCAAGATCTGGGGCATTGGAGGAATTACAGAGAGGATGTGGGGAAGAGCTTTGGGTCGCTGGTGCTGTTCAGTAAGCAAAACCAGAGCAGTGAGACATAAAAGGAACCAGAGACAAGATAATAGATGTTGGTCACATCCTGTTTGCACCGTTGATTTAAACCTTAAACCAAAAATGCTTCCAAAAATGTGTCTTTTGCCACTGCAGAAAGGGAACTAAAAGTAAGTAAAATTCTCTTGAAATCAGTGTATTTTTTTTCCTTGATTAGACCTGGTAAATAAGACTATTTACTAATGGAATAAGATTTGGAATAAGATAGGAACAATTCAATCTTATTTCAAGTGCAGGGTATCTATTTATCTTACTTTAAGGGTAAACATACTCATTCCATTGGCAAATAGATTTATTTAGCTCCTCATATCAAGGAGAAATACACTAATTTCAAGAAGTTTTTACTTACTTTTAGTTACCTTTTTGCAGTGTGGCAGCATGTGAAGGTAGAACATTTTGGGGCTAACATTATTAAAAGATGAACAAAGGTGGAATAAAATAATCATGGGAGTCAGGCTTTCCAAGTCAATTTAAGTTAAAATCGGCTTGTCCAAACTTCCCATAATTGCTCTTCCCAATCATATGTTAGTGTATTTATTTATTTCAAAAACGAGTAGATTTATTCTTGCAACTTTATTCTGGAAGATCTGTGCTAATGAGCTAAACGCTAATGTCCTGTTCTCTAACAATTTCCCCAGAGCATTTTGTTTCCTCTCATCACCAACACTGCAGAACTGTTGCTGCTCTGGCTATGGTGCAGCTTTCAGTGGTTAGGGCTGCATGATGTTGGGAAAACATGCAATATGCGATAGCAAGGGTGAATGTTGCTGCAGCGATACAAATTGATATAAATAAACAAATATTATAAAAGTGTTCATGTGTTTCTGCTTTGGGTTTTTAGGTCTCATAGAGAGCATAAAAAGTCTGATGATGCCACAACATGCAGCAGACGTCCGCCAGAATTACCTTCTTCCATAAAACCTTGTTCTCGAGATGGAAATAACACTTCAGACTCAGACTCAGACATACTTTAATAATCCCAGGGGGAAATTTTTTTTTTTTTGTTTTAGCAGCTGCATATACAGATATATATTCATTATACAGAGTGTATGTGTGGTGTAGCCAAAGATATTACAGGTATGGGTAGAATGCACAATACTTAAATATTGTGTTAATACTTAATTCTAATCAATTAAATTTTATTTAAATAGCGCCAAATCATGAAACATGTCATCTCAAGGCACTTTACAAAGTCAAGTTCAATCATATTATACAGATTGGGTCAGATTATACAGATTGGTCAAAAATGTCCTATATAAGGAAACCAGTTGATTGCATCAAAGTCCCGACAAGCAGCATTCACTCCTGGGGAACCGTAGAGCCACAGGGACAGTCGTCTGCATTGTCCATGGCTTTGCTGCAATCCTTCATACTGAGCAAGCATGAAGCGACAGTGGGAAGAAAAATCACCCATTAACGGGAAGGAAAACCTCCGGCAGGAACCGGGCTCAGTATGAACGGTCATCTGCCTCGACCGACTGGGGTTACAGAAGACAGAGCAGAGACACAACAAGAGAAACAAAAAAGCACAGAAGCACACATTGATCTAGTAATCTGTTCTATATTAGATGGTAGTAGCGGGTGAGCCGTCTTCTCTGGATGATGTCACAGTTAACAGAACGCCAGACCAGGTGTACCTACTATGAAGAGAAAGGAGAGAGAACAGAAAGTTAAAGCAGAAATGACAACACATAATGCATAATTGAAGAACAGTAGAACTCTATAGAGTAAGAGAAATAGACCCTGATGTCCTCCAGTAGCCTAAGCCTATAGCAGTAAAACTATAGAGATAGCTCAGGGTAACATGAGCCACTCTAGTTATATGCTTTGTCAAAAAGGAAGGTTTTAAGATTAGTCTTAAAAGTAGACGGGGTGTCTGCGTCACAGACCAAAACTGGGAGTTGGTTCCACAGGAGAGGAGCCTGATAGCTAAAGGATCTGCCTCCCATTCTACTTTTAGAGACTCTAGGAACCACCAGCAGACCTGCAGTCTGAGAGCGAAGTGCTCTGTTAGGAACATACGGGGTAATCAGAGCTCTGATATATGATGGAGCTTGATTATTAAGGGCTTTATACGTTAGAAGGAGAATTTTAAATTCTATTCTTGAAGTAACAGGAAGCCAATGAAGGGAAGCTAAAATTGGAGAAATATGATCCCGCTTGTTGATTTTCATCAGAACTCTTGCTGCAGCATTTTGGATCAGCTGAAGGCTTTGAACTGCATTTATTGCAGCCAATATGTATACTGAGTAGAGAAATATTGCAGTAACATATAAATTGGCGATATATTGCGCTGCCCTTGTAAAAGTAGTGCAGCGCACTCAGCAATGCTGTTCATTTTTTAAAAAGACCTGAAAACGCTTACCTTCCGGTGAGCCAATTAACCCTCAGACTGTCATCCAGCTCGCAAAGTTCTGCTTTGTCAACGGTTCCTGTTGCCAAGAGGTTCTAACAGGCAGCTTCCTATTTCATCTGTAGCGCTTCCACCAGGAAAGTAATTTCTTTTTTTAGTGCAACTCTTTGGGTGCCTCACAGGATCCTCTGCCTCAGACAAGCACCTTCTGCCAGATTTCCTCTTTCTGTAATGAATAAGCTGATGGTGAATGAGCAAATCTACTCGCTACATAATGCAGCCCATCCATTTTCCCCTCATCTCCCGTTTGCAGGAAGCATCCACCGTTGTGGAATCATGCAGGGCCGCTTCTGCTCGTGTCACCTCGTCGCATTTCAGTAAAAAATGCAAAAAATGTTAAAGTTCTTAGGTCTGAATCAAAGATCGAGGCATTGTGATATACAGCAGCAGATCTATCTGAAGTAAATTTAGCTAAACAAAAATCTTCCCAGAGGAGTTTTAGATGTCTGCGTCTTCCTCCTAAATGCAGGATGATGAATTAGGCCAGGCTAAGCTATATCTGCTGAGTGTTGCCCATAGGAGGAGATTTACCCAGACTTTCTTATTCAACCTTTATAGCAAATGGAGCATCAAAGTAAAGAAGGGATTTATGTCAAGCTCTCAGCACAGCTTTGGAGGTAAACACAGACTCAGGTGTGGAGTAGACGGAGAGAAAGCTCCCGTGATGCTGCGGATCGCTTGAAGATGGTCGGATCGACGTGTTTTCTCTCGTTTTTCTCCTCTGAAACCGGTCTGCCGTGGATGGGGGATGGCGGCGTTTCATCATAGCACTAAAATATGAGTCATGAATTGATTGAAGGAAATGTCAATTGCCAAAGGAGTCTAGACACCGCAAAAAAAGCAAAAAAAGAAAAAAAAAAACAGACCAGGCAGATAAAAAGGTTTCTGTCCTTTTGAATTACAATCTTATCCGTTGCTCAAAACCTTGACTTGTGACCAGGAGCAGTGAAAAAGAAAGGTTTGCATCCAGACATGTTAAGCACAACACCTCAGTAATCTATTACAGTAAGAGTGACGCACTCTATTCAGCCCCAGCGGTGCTGAATTCACACTTTTAAACAGCAGAGATTCAGATCTGCTTCACAAGACGCTCATTTTCACATATTCTGACTATTCACAGAGTTTTATTGAATATATTGCAGGAGTTATGCTACCCTCTGTGGTTGCTACACAAACTCTATGCAAAATAAAAACCTGACCTACATTTTGCTCTTAAAAAAATCTGTGCTTTTCTTTTTCTTTTTCTTTTTTCTATATCACTTTAACAGAATCTGCTGCAAAAGCTCTGTTAGAGTCACATTATTGTGATAAATACAAATACTTATGCAGACCAGTTTTTGGACATTTTAAATTCACGCGGTCAATGTTGAAATGTCAGAACTCGGGAGAAACAGCAAAGTGAAAGTGGAAATGAAAGGAATAGATCAAAACAAATGTTCAACAAAACTACAATTCTTGGTTGGAAAATGTAAGATGATCCTCTCCAAATGCAAAAACAAATGTATCTTTACCTGAGAGCGTGGGATAAATAAATTTAGCTGACATTAATTGGGGAGAGGGTGCAGCATTGCTGAGGCAGTGGACTCAAGTTGATTTAAAATTCACACACCTACAGGTCAAACATTCAAAAAGGACAGCTGATTAATTACATTTGTTCTCAGAAATTGAGATTTTTTTTTTACTTTAAAGTTGAAAAATAATTCACATTTTCAGTTAGAAGTTGCCTTTCAACCTCAGCATCACAATCTAATATGACTTTAGGAAGTTAGTTTTGAGGTCTGGTAGATTTTGGCTGATAGGAGGCTCTCAAATTAGGTTTGCTGTGCAACATTAGTTTCTGAAAATGTTTGTTTTGTGCTTGAATGCATCCATAAAATGCAGAGCAGGCTATTGTTGGCAGCTCAGTGCAAACCCTGGTGGTTTTAACTGGGACATGGTTGGGTTGGAGGGATTTCATCCCCAAAAACAATCACAGGCGTTACAGGAATGAGGAAAACAGGACGATCGCGCATGTACTGACTCACTAGATGGTAGAGGAAGTAATTGATGGGGTAACCGGCTTTTTCTGCATTTCGCTTTATGTGAAGAAACACCAGCAGGATGTGCCGACATATGACTAATCAAACCTGTGAACATTAGAATAACTTTATTAAATAGTCTGTATTACTTGTCTGTATATTTTTTATGTTTGTATCTTACTGTTTGTATTTGTTTTGGTCTGAAAATTAGCTATTGGCTAGATGACCAATGAAAATGGCATCGGTTGCACTTTAAATTGTAACAATGTTTGTTTGTTTTTTGTTCTGTCCCTATCAAATAAACTTATTATTAATAATAATGAGCCTTAAATTGAGGCGATGGACAGCTTTATTGTTCTGCTTTACCTTTAACGCTCTATAAAATGATGCTGCACACGATCAAAAAAACTGGGAGGATCGCTTGCTGAAAATGCGCCTCGCTGTTTATGCGCTAATTGTCTTTGGGCTTCAGTAGTGATGTGCTGGTTTCAGCGGCAGCGTGCTCGTGTTACAGTCAGAGAAGTTATCAAAGTGCTTCTACATTCCTGTGTGATGAACCTTTTTGTGTGAACTATGGACGGACAGATAGAATATTGCTCAAAAACACGGCAAACCATTATAGACCCCTATTTATAATAAAGATATCAAATACAAGTTAAGCCAGTTGTTTTATTTAATTAAGGCGTCACAGAGGAAATGACTTGTGTGGCTAAAACCACCTTTCTCTGGACGTGTCTGTCTACCCGGTGATGTAGGCCACGAGGTGTGACCTACCTGGCGAGACGAGGTAGGTCACACCTTGTCTGGCGGTCGTGCTGTCAGTCAGTGAGCCGGATGAATGGAGCGCGGTTATTTTGGTATCCGCTCTGCTTCCATTAACGCCTCTCTGCTGGGAGACAAACTAATGAGTCCTAGCTCTGCGCTCGCCACATCACAACTTTTCTGCGTCACCTTCAGACATTTTTCTTTTTTCTTTTTTTTTACTTGTGCTACATCACAGCGGGTGCTCCACATTCACGGCAAAGCGCGGGACGGCTATTTTGGATTGGAGTGGGTCTCGATTGCTTTTCTTTTTTAACCCGGGACGCGAAGGCAGGATCAGACCGGCGGAGACGCTCTTGCTGATATGTAAATACATGTGACATTTGGGTTTATTAGAGAAAATTGTGTTCACCTTTAAAGAGCCATAGTTAAATCTAAAATCACATTAGACAGAATTTACGCAACAAATGATGAAACTTGCACAAGGAAGAAAAAAAAAAAGAAAGTTAAATGCTTGTTGACCTTTACCAGATTGCTGAGAGTTTGGACACCCCAGGATGTTGACCTGATTGGCGGAATTAGAGCCACAAAGTGGAGAGAAAAGGCTATATTATAACGAGATCGGACCCGACCTCAGACGCTGAACATCTGGAGACAAATAAAGTACAACAGCTGGCAGAAAGTGCTGTGGCTTGGCTTTCCAAGCAGATGCTGGCTAGCCAGCATCACGCCTGCAAACATTTTTATTTTAGGGTCATTCTTTAATAGAACAGAAAACGATCAGTTAAATTACTCTTCATAAAAAAAAGAAAATAACAATAATAAACTGTTATTTAAAAGGACGTTTTATGTACATAAGGAAAAAGCTATTTTAAGTCTAAATGTGTAAAGTATCCGTGTTTATGTTTGCTCTGCCACAGAAGAGACAAAAAGAAAGGAAAGATCGATGCTGGGCATCTCTACCAGTGCATTGTGGCCAAATTTGTGAACAAATTTGGGGCCTAATATTCGATATTGAATCAGTTCAATATCCGACGAGGAAAAAAAAGGTCTTGCACGCTTGGCATGGTTCATGATTCTTGCTTTCTATCATGAGCGAGACACCAGTATGGTATTCGCTTCGTTATTTGTGTCTTCTTGAGTTATATTCGCAAACGAGTTTATTGACTGACTGAGCAGCTCATTTTAGGTAAAGCCCTGCAACAAATATGCACAGCGGCGCAAGCTGGTTGACAGCGCCAGAGTTAAAGCTTTGAAGGCCTAATTTAGAGTCAGAGACAAACAGAATCAGCCCAGAAATGCTGCGAATAAGAAATCTGTCAGCCCTTTAAGCATTAATCATTTATCTTGATTGCCTGGTAAGATTGCCTTTCACTTTGGTTCTGCTAAAGGATGCTGATTTGGATTAAAGCGAACAGAGGTAATGTCCCATCAGTATCCAAAGGGAGTTGGTCAGAAATGGCTTTTATCAACCCGTGATCGGAGTTATGCAAGCCTGTAGAGGCTCCAGGGAAATTCTGATGACAAAAGGCGACGGCTGGTTTGCCAAAATTCAGTCTAATGCGGTCTAACTTAAAATTAACCCAGACTCCCACCTTTAATTTCAGCCTTCTGCCCCCCCTCCCCCCCATGTGATGCTGAGGGTTCTGTACGTTTTTGGTCCCCAAAAACAAACACACACTGCAAAAATAGAACTAAAAATAAGTAAAATTTTCTTGAAATGAGTGTATTTGTCCTTGATTTGAGCAGGTAAATGAGATTATTTGAACGAGTATTTCTACCCCTAAAATAAGATAATTAGATATATTGCACTTGAAATAAGATGATGGAGACGAATTTTTCCCATTTTAAGTGCAAAAATAATAATCTAATTTACCTGCTCAAATCAAGGACAAATACACTCATTTCAAGAAAATTTTACTTATTTTTAGTTCTATTTTTGCAGTGCACATATGTAGAACATCAAAATAAAAGGATCCATCATCTGAGTTATGACATGAATCACAGCACCCCTCGCTCACCTGGGCAAACAGAGGAAGGAGATGATACAATTCTGTCACTAGGTGTGCAAAGCAGGTAGCGGCAAACTTCAGAAGACCTGCAGATGTAATTGTTGCGAAAGGTGGCCCTAGGAAGCGCTGACAAACTCATAGCACATCTTTCTTTCTGTTTGTTAAAACTTTTTTAAAAAAAGACGGATTCCCTTCGCTTCCACCTCACGGTCACGCACGGCTTTGTGTTGGTTTGTTGCAAAAAGTCCCAGTGAAACACGCTGATTGTTGTGGTTGTAACATGACATAATATTTAAAAAAAAAAAAGGAATATGCTTAATACCTTTGCAAGGCACCTTATATCACAGGCAGCTTCCAATGCTCCCTGTTGTTTTCATGCTTTCTAATGACTCAATCTTTTTATTTTTATTTGGTAACAAACTAGTCAGCCATAAATCCAGTTAAGCCACGAATTTCTGTTTCCTCAGAAACTTTAGAGGGTTTAGTGGGTTTAGGTCACCCTTACCCCAAACCGTCTGGGGTTCTTGATTGCAGTCAATCAGTAATGAAAGGATAAATCTGATATTTAGGTTTAGAAACAACTAAATCAGTTGAAATTAAATGAATTAGTCACTGACTTTGCTGAATCTGATTGTGTTCATCCTCAGCAGCTAAAGATCATAGAGGATCCATCATCTGAGTTATGACATGAATCACAGCAGCCCTCGCTCCCCTGGGCAAACAGAGGAATGAGATGATATTTGGAAAAAGATAACATAGTTAATCACAAAATGAAATAAATAAAAAAACAATGCATCTAAAGGAAATCTGTGTTTCTCTGTCGTCTAACACCTTAAACAGGTAGTTGCTCTTTAAGGTGTTCTTCACAGACTGAGTCCCGGTTATCGGTCCGTCTGTGCGAGACTTTACTCAGCGAATGTTTGTCGCCGTCTCAGCGGTCGAACGCTGAGGATAACTGGTGATACGGAAAGAGTCCTAGAGCTGAAGGAGTAACCCAAATCTGCCAAAGTGCCGTCCCACAAGAACAGGATGGAAATAGCTCCATTCTGGGTCACTCTTTAATAATTGCAGAACTAACTTCCTAAGTCTGAGCTTCGCTCTCTGAGTGCGGACCAAACTTCTTTAATGATTCTTTGTGGTTTATTTGGGGTTTAAACCAACCATCTCAGTCTCATCACTTCTTTGGTCTTCACTTCATTTATTTTCTTAACAAAACTCGTTGAATCTCCCTCACCTTTATAGGTACTAAGATGATCAAATTTGCCTCTCAGTGCCTCACACAGCCACACACTGGGCACCCTGTGGCCAAGTCACATGACCCACAACGCCGGCCGCACATTGATTTGTGGTTTACTTCGCGCCAAGGTGTACTTTTCTGATCTAAAGAGCGACTGAATCCTTTCGTCCTTGCTCTTGTTCACCTGATTTCTCGTCTCTCGTTCCGCTGACAGATCAGGTTTACAGCAGGATGAACCCATAAATGCCTATAAGGGCACGGCGTCGAAGCAGGAAACACAAATCCTCAGCGGCTTTCTTCTCCTACCATCTCCTGATGTTGTGAGTTCATGTGTGAAGCGGCTTGATTGAAGGCTTATTTGTGTCTGGTTCCCTGCAGTGGATACAGATGGCAGGAAGCTGAAGGGAGGCATCCAGAGGAGCACGGAGACGGGTTTGGCCGTGGAGATGCCCAGCCGGACCGTCCGCCAGGCCAGCCACGAATCCATAGAGGACAGCATGAACAGCTACGGCTCTGAGGGGAAGTGAGTACCAACATGTCGTCTGCCCAAAAAGAAACAGAGCTGCAAGCTGCTACGCAATGTTTAAAGTGCTTTTTCTGAAGCGTTTGGATCTAAATATTTGTTTACGGTGATTAATTTTTTAAAGGGTTATCCAGTCTTTCTTAAAGTCTTTATATTATCTATTTTGTTTTGTTTAGATTTAAAATTTTAATCCACTTGTCCACTTTTTTTTCTACTTTTTAAGCACAAACTGTACAACGTGCTCTTTGGGTCTTGAACAGAATCTCAACATAACCCTATTGGAAAGGACTTTTTAAAACCCTTTGTTTTGTATTTCTTTTTATATTTTATTTACCCTAAAAAAAACTGAATAAATAAAAGTTGTAGACAGATTAAATAATGTGATTACAGACTAGCTTAAATACTGGCAAATTTTTGCTTAACATATACAAGTCTGCAAAGATAACTGGGTTGCTTTTGATTTTATAAATTCTTAAACATAGACAAACTTTATTGTCATTTTGTATGCACAGAGTGCAATTGAAATAAACTAACATTACAATATAGAGTGCAGCAGTGATAAGAGTGTAACAGTGCAGTTTTTAAAAAAAGTGTGCAGAAGAATGTTCCACCATCTTTATAGTGCAAAGATATTGGTGCAAAAAAAGGCATTAATTTGAAAAGTTCAATGTTGGCAGTGCAAAATAATAATGGTGCAAAAATGCAGTAAACGTTCAGTTGTGTATCTTGCTCAGATAATGTCACAAAAAGTTACGTTTTGTGTCAAGACAAAACTGGTCATCAAAACTGTTACGTACATTAGCTGTTTTATTATAAAACGTACGCATCCTACTTCATTTCACCACCCAGTTGTGCTTTTTTTCTGTCAACACATTGTAATTAAACTATTTTTTTTTTTTAAATTAACCATTTGAGTTCATCAGGAACATATGAAAAAGCTGGGTCATGCTGCTTTCATGTTCACATTAGAACATGACAGACCAGTCAGACACAACTGGAGGCTTGTTTCGCTTTTGTCATGGTTAGAAACTTGAAAAGTGTCATTTTCAGGTGTCATGACGGTGGGTTTCCAACGACCGCTGACGTCAGTAATAAAATAGCAGAGTACTACTACACATGCAAACACATGCACACGTGCAGAGCTCTGCCAACCTGGCGACTAGCTTGAATTTCAACCGTTGCATAACAAGACGAGGCAGACGGACCGACGGATGTGTGCTTGGAGGGTGTTAACAGAAACAGCGCCTGCTGGGAAATATAAGCACAGGCGGCGGAAGTGTCTTTGAATTCATATTAGACTCTACAAACGTGCAGATGAGGCGAAGGGGTTTAGTTTGTGCTACATATGGAAAGAAAACAATTGGCGAATATGTGAAAATCCCAATGTGTTTATGTTGGAGCGTCATCACCTAATCCTTTTCTTCTCCTGTGAAGGAGAAAAAAAAAGAGCAAGCAGCCATTATTGATTGTTTAATATAAATGTCAGGTCAAACTGGCCACAATTGGAAACGGGGTTGTCCTCGGCATACTGATGTACATGCAAACAACTTTAAACAGAATAACAGAGGCATCGGAGACAGAGAGGCAAGCATCTGCTGGAGAGGAAGAGGAAGTTTAGATCTGTGTAATCAGTCTGTTCAGTTCAAGCTATAAGCTATTCTCTTTAGTCTTCTTTCCTCAAACTCCAACTTCTGTGATCAATCTGCCATCATATAACACTCGAACTGACCAGTTCAATAAAGTTTTATTTATATAGCGCCAATTCATGAAACATGGAGGGACGGGAGAATGAGAAGTAGAAGGTGATGGAGGAGGAGGAAGAGGAGGAGGAGCCATTTAAAAAATGAAATGCCAATTCAAGAAACATGTCATCTCAAGGCACTTTCCAAAGATTATACAGATTGGTCAGAAGGTTTCCTCTCTAAGGAAACCCAGCAGGTTGCATCAAGTCTCTCCAAGCAGCATTCACTCCTCCTGAAAGAGCGTAGAGCCACAGTGGACAGTCGTCTGCATTGTTGATGGCTTTGCAGCAATCCCTCATACTGAGCATGCATGAAGCGACAGTGGAGAGGAAAACTCCCCCTTTAACAGGGAGGAGAACCTCCAGCAGAACCAGAACCAGGCTCAGTGTGAACGCTCATCTGCCTCCACCCACTGGGGCTTAGAGAAGACAGAGCAGAGACACAGAAAGCACAGAAGCTCACATTGACCCAGGAGTACTTTCTATGTTATATGACCACTAAGCTTCAATAAGGGAAACAATATGAAGCGCACTTATAAATCCTAAAAAGGCACAAAAGAAAAAGAAGTTCATCAGTGCAGGAAGAAGGAGTAACATTAGCTTTTATGCACGTATCCCTCATGGCATCATCTACAGGTGAGGAGAATACGAACATAGACTTAAAAAATTATGTTTTCAGTTTCAACTTTTGACATGAAAGAAAATAAAATCAGTTTTAAAACAGGAATGAAGTTGCTTTTCTCTGCAGAAGTTATGCTTTGCAGATTTTACAAAGGAAGATCTCACATCTCAATTTGTTTATGAAGTTCTTTATGTGTTTTAAAAATGGCAAAACAGATGAAACTGACAGTGATAGAGAAGTTTAACATGTTTATGCATGCGCAGCATTGCTTTGCAAACTTTAGTCCTTCAGTCATTGTGGAGGCAGTTTGACAAATGCTTTTTGGAGAGGTCCGGACGTTGATTAGCTCTATTCATTGAGTTATCGACTAAAAAAAACACTATAGGGAAATAGATTTTCACGCAAAAGCATGGCAGATGTGCATCATTATCTCCTTGCATTAGAAATTATTATCTCCAAAGAAAAGCAGAATGAAACACCTTGTCTCAAGTGAAAGCAATTTCAAAAGTGTGCAGACACTAGAGGATTCAAGTTTCTCAAAAATCTGGGAGCTTTACATAAACTTGAATCTTAGTGAAAATGATTTACAGTTGCTTTTTTGAATCTGTCCTCACATTCCCCTGTCTCTGCTGGTTTGCTTTACTAAATGCATGCTCAGTTTGAGGGATTGCTGCAAAGCCAACAACAATGCAATCAATTGGTGGAACTGTGGAACTTTTGACAAAGAAGGGTCAACGCAGTAAACCGTAATATATGATGTATCTCCACATAAAAAGCTTTGAAACATTTGAAACGTCTCAATAGTTCTTTGGTATAGAAATATGTAAAATCAAACTAAAAAAATATGGAACCAAAAAAATCCCAACACTGGTTTCACCCCAAAACATTTGGCTCTGACTATATTTTTCTATTTCTTTATTTTTTTACTTTGTAGAGGAACAACGTTGGGCTGTCAACGTCCAATTTAATCTAGATGAATACCAATTTGTCTAAAATCAACAGGTTAAACCGGTGTTGAGCACATTTATTCATCTCTTTTAAAATAAAGAAAATCACTTTAAATGATGTAAAGGGCATCAGCAGTAGTACAGACACATGTTGTCTGTAAATATAGGAGGCGAGTGGCTCATATGTGTGCATCCTCCAAGCTGCCAGCGCTGTGAAAAGCAGATGAATCATTACGTTGGCTGCCTCGCCGCATCATTTAAACCATCAGCAGTAAGTCGCTGCTTTGCTTGCTGTCCGTCTGGGTTAACGTCAGCTGTCTGGCTCGGTCTCCAGATTGGAAAGCTCTGTGCGCGGACATATCCTGACTTGAATAAGCACTTTGTCAGCTAACACCATCCAATCACACTTATGAGCCTATTGATTAACGATCGGGCCATTTTAGTGCGCGTGCTGCTCAAGGAAGCGATGAAGCTAAATCTAAAAGGCTTTTTGTGTTTGTGTGACGCTCAGTTTCTAAGTGCGTTGTTGGAGCTTTTTTTAGGCTAAATGATAAAAAAAATAAATAAAAAAAAACACATTAAGAATTGCTGTCTGGGAACACAACCGTTGGTCCCACAGTTACTGACACCTCTAACAATCCATCTCAATTATGCATAACCAAAACATCTCTTTAATTTATGCTTTATTTCTAAGCTTGACAGAGTGTTGATGAGTTTTTATAATTAATGTGATAATATGATGTGACACAAAAGTCCATTTTGAACGAACGAGGACCCAAAGTTATATTGCCAACACACACAATGAGGAGGATAGTTAGAAAGATTAAAAAAAAAAAATCTTTCCAAAGCTCACACTTAAAGAACCGCAGAAAAGTGGGTGAGCAAGTCAACAAAACATCCGTTGCTGGTGAAGATTCTCAGTCATCCAGGTCATGGTCATTCCAAAAAAAGTAAAAAACAAAGCAACTGGACTTGTTTTCCGTAGTTGAAGACGTTTCGCTTCCTCTCCCGGAAGCTTTCTCATGTTTGCATGTTCATTTGCATGTTATCCAAGCCATTACAGGCCTTTGTTTGGTAATGGTATAAAGCTTGTTACTCATCATTACTCCAGACTTTTGAATTGAGAAAGCTTCCGGGAGAGGAAGCGAAACGTCTTCAACTACGGAAAACAAGTCCAGTTGCTTTGTTTTTTACCTTTTTTTGGAAAAACATCCGTTAGCCAGCAGCTACCTGTCCCTGGTTGTTTCCTTTCTTCCTGACCGTTACACATGTAAACATGAGGAATTTGCTGACTGGGATTCTGACTGAAACCAGTCAGTCAATGGATCAGTTGAGACTAACGGGGCTTTTTGGCAACAGATGTTCCAGGCTGATCTGGTGGAAAATTACAGCTGATTATGGGGGAAAAAGGCACCTCGTGAACTTTTTAAGGTTGAAGGTTACATTGTGAATTTGTTTTGCAGTGGTTCAAACATACACGTCCATACTAACATTTTGACACAACTAGAGCAATTCAATGAAATATACCAGTGGTAAATGTGCTCTTGGCTTCACAAATCAATTCCGACCAGGACACAGAAAGGGAGAGCAAGGTTTAAAAATGGGATACCAGAATTTAAAAGGAGAAACAATATGTAAAAAAACACAAAATGACAAACAATCTAAACTTTTTAAAATCTGTTGAATCCATGAGAATCCAGTAGGAGTGGCTTTAAACATTCAGGCTTAAAACAAAGCTGTTTTAAAATGTCCACTACAACATTCAGAGACTAAGCATATTCTCCCAGAGGGAAGCAGCTGAAAATACCTGTGAACTTTCTAACATACCATAATAATTTTTTTTAAAGTCTAAAGGCCTCCACCAGTGGACTTTAAATAGGTAATTCAGAATAATAATCCAAAACATTTGGCTAAATCAGCACAGAAATGGTTCTAAGTTCATCCACAGCAATCGTGCCAATGATTTTTATTATATGCACACCTGTTCTGGACACCTAAAAATTTTTATTTAATGTTTTCACAGGAAATGCTGGATTTTTTAAAAGTGTTCCAGTTTTGAATTTATGCGTCTGCAATAAAGAAACAATTATTTTGGCAAACAGCTAACCGTCTTAAATTAGACAAACAATAATCAGCTAATTAACACAAGGGAAATCAGCTCTACAAAGCAAAACCAACTAAAATGTTTATTGGTAAAGCCTCAGATAAAAATTCAGTAAACTGACCAGAGCTCAGATCATACAGAAAAAGTGTTATAATCCCAATCTCATTCACTTCAATCACAAATAAACAAGATTTTTTTTAATTATCATCTATTTTGAATCAAAGTTTCCCGCTTTTCAAAGGGATTCATGATTAATTGTAACAATAGACTTTATTTGAGAAATATCCATTTTTGATGCGAAAGCAATACAGTAAAGATACAGTAAGATGTTTCGTTTTTATAAATTTAAATGAAACATTGTCACACGGACGTCGGCATGTTGTTTACGCTGCAATGCGTTCTGGGTAAATAATGTATGCTAGGTTTTTTAGCGCTAGCCCCATCTACCCAAAACAGCAAAAATATCCTTTGCAGTTTGAACCGGAGCACGTTAAAATTGAGGACAACGTAATAATAATATTCATAATAAAAATAATAATAATAATAAACAATTGCTTAGGATCTGTTCGGCTTGGTCTTCGGTCCGTTAACACCTGTTTGTTTTGGATCAATAGGTGAATGTAAAAGGTTTTCAGTGTGTGACTCACAGAACACAATTTGTGTTCATGAACTTAAGAGTCTGAAGAGGTGCAACTTATTTTGAAATTGTGAAAGATAGAAAAAAAACATCTACAATTTCTAATTTCTTATAGCATTTCTCTCTGTGACTTCAAATTCATAGTTATTTTCCTTCATATTCGGTCCGCTGTCGGATCCGTAATTTCACATTCGGTACCGGTGGCGGTGGCAGTAGCTTTATTTAAAAGGGCTTCCCATGCTGCCTGTCTCTGATGCTTCTCGCAGTGTCTTTCGCTCACAAGGTGGCAGGTTTAGGCGCTTTATGGGTAAAAATAGTCGATTTGGCAGCTGGTTTTAGCTTGCGAGGGTAACGGCCGCCTGTTGTCCTCAATTTTGTTAGTAGAATAAAGCATAAGTCTTCAGGAGAGAAGTGTTGAGAGCACAAATGTGGTTCCTTCTGAAGTTGTGTTTTTTTTCTGAAGGAAGCGATGAAGACTCACCTCCCTTTTTCTGTTGTTTTTTGTTTCGAAATTACAGGAGACAGCAAAAGTGTGGCATTGTCTAAATTTACACCAGTCAAACACAGTACAATAAAAAAAAAACAACTCGGATCACTCTGTTGGTTCCAGTCCAGTAGGACCTAATCGCGTCATTAACCCAGCATGCTTTGGGCAGGAGAAAATAAAATGGCCACCTCCATGGGTGAAAAAATATAACAAAGGATATACAATTTTTGAAATAAATCTGAGTTTTTTTTACGTATCACAAACAGCAAATTTTAAGTTAATAGGAAAATGACGACATATTTAGGCCAACATGTTGAACCAGTCGTGGATCCCTTTGAGGCAAACTATGTGGCTAAATAACAACAAGGCAACAATGAGAAGTGAGTACTATGGGATTTGAAAGTCAGTTTTTAGAGTGTGCTGTTTACAGCAGGAGCTTTGCATTGAGCATCAGATTGTGTGAAATAGCAGTGTAATCCCCAGATGTGCCTCACACACAGACGTAATAATCTGAAGCTCAGGATTTTATCACCCTGTAATACCCAGCCGGCCAGTGTTGCTTGACTTATTGCGGGCCAAACCATATTTTCAGGGCTTATATGCTCCAGAAAACTGTTTTAGCTTTTTAAAATCTGCATATGTTACATTTCCGATTGCATTATGCACCTATTGAGTTATATTTGCTTAGCTGTATAATAGCCAATTGATATTATGTTTACCATATTAAAAGTTTTGGATTATTGTAGCAATTGATGAACATTTGATGTTGTAAGTGTACATATATATCTCACCTGGGCCAATTTTTAGCTGCTGTTTTGTTCTGAATTTAGATAATTCGCTTTAATTTAGAATTTAGATCATTTGCGTCACAGGGGTTAAAGAGATATGATAAGAAAGATAAAACTGAGGTATAAAGAGAAGTGATATAAAGAAAAAGGAGACTTCCACAAAAATAAGACTGAGGAGAAGGGGAGTCAGGTAAAAGCAAGATAAATACCTGTGAGAGGAGAACATTTGTGGGTAATCAAGTGTGTTCTTGTTTGATCGCTCTCCATTCAAGAGCATTAGATCAACAAGGCGATGTGAGGCCACTTTGCTGCCAAAATGACAAACTCACAGGAGTAAAATTGATCCACAACTGTGGACATAGCTCTAACTAATGGTGCCTCTAAATGGGGTCATGTTTACAATGTTATTACTTGGGTCCCTAGAGAGCCTCCTGTTGTGCGTTACCAAAGACTGCATAAAAATAGTTTTTAACACACAGCATTTTGCAAAATTTCAAGGTGGACCCCAAATTCCTTCTCCGCCTTTTTCTGCGTTGCCTTGATGCATTGCTTGTTTTCTGTTGGCAAATTGCGCAGCAGCGTTTTTCTTGTAGACGAGCGGTCTCCTGCAGAGAACAGAGACATGTTTCTAGAAGGAACTTAGCTAAACTGCGAACCGGTTACTTCAAAACTACAGTAAACCGTGTGATAAGATGCTAAACCAAAACTGTGGGGCAGCTGCTGCTACCATATACCAGAAGAGGGTGACACAATAAATCCTGCAGAAGCAGTGGCAGAAATACAATGCAGACGTTAAATGTTTCTGAAGAACAAAAATTAGTTTCAGCACGGTCTATTTACTTAACCAAGATGTGTATCTTAAGGAATGTGTGTGCACATTAACCTTTTAACCATTATCTTTGATACCTCATGCTCCATAAAAAAAACTGTGTGTTTGTGACAGGCTGTTTGAAACACTCCTTCATTCATCACTTGAGTTTAGAAGTCTTTTGGTTCCCTGGTCAGATCAGGAAGTCAGGGTTCAGCGGTCTGACTAACATGCAATCTTTCCTGGGGCGGACGGCCGGGCGCTGGACTGAGAATAACCAAAAAAAAAGCAGAAAGGGACCCAACAAAAAATCAGAGAGACCCTCAGAAAGCCCAGAGAGCTAGATCAAGGCCGCTTTTAAAGATCTCCAAAACTGGCTTCTTGTGGGGTAAAATATAAAGAAAATATGAATACCAAGATTTTTGCTCCTTACTTCACCGTTGATGATAATTATAATGATCAGAAAACCACTATAACTCTTAAAAATGTCCTTATTTATCCTAAATTTCGGCTTTACTGACACTGATCTAGTAGTATGACGGTTACCGTGCCATGGATCATCCAGGAAAGACATAAAGGTTGTTAGAGTTTTTCTGATCTTTACAGACATCAAATGGAAAATAAGAAATAATCTGTTGAAATGTGTCCTCAGACAGAAAAGTTGCACGTATTAATATGCCATTAAATACGTAGATCCTTCCATCCCTTTATCAATCCATTAATTTTCCTCCTCATCAAAGATCAGGTCATGGGGCTAACAGGTCTAGGAACGCATATATAGTTCCTCCATATTCTGGGTCTTCCTCGGGGTCTCCATCCAGAAAGCCTTTAAAGGAAAAGCTCATTTAAATGTGGATGGGGAACGTTTCTTGTCCCCACCGACTGACGGAGCTTTTCACCCGATCTCCAAAGCCTCCTTCAGATCACAGTTAAGTGATGAATAGGCAATGATGAATCCCCTTTTACAGCTTCATTTACCATTCAAACCATACAAGTTGGTCCAGCCACATCCCAGGGCTGTGTGTTCTTTTAGGTGATAAAAAGTTTGTCAAACATCTAACCTTTTTTTAAATGTTAACCGGTCGAGCTGAAGCTCCACAGACGAGCGATTCTAGAGCAGATCCTAGACAAAAGGCCGCTCAACCGCTCCACCACATAGCGATTAATTATGAGAGGTAAAATAAAACCACCGTGCTAATCTTCATTGACTTGATAACAGTCTTTTAATTTTTCATTTCAGGGGAAAGAAGAAAAAAAAACCAGATTAAAATCTATAAATTTTCTGGACTTGCTTTTACGAGGCTTTCCCACGACGACTGTAGTTCTGTAACTGCTTGGAGGATTTATTTCTGTCATCGACTTTAACTGATTTGTGTCCATACTGTAATGCAGCGGCGACTGAGCACGGCACTTCAGCAGCAGTAGGAGAAATTCCACTTTAAATGACTAGTTTTGGTCGTTTAACTTAATTTGAGCGGTGACTTGATGACTGATTTTATTTTATAACGTTTGCCTTCTTGGCGGTTTTTTATTGTAAGAACGGTGCCCAAGCTGTCATAAATAGTAACTAAGTGTATAAACACTGTATCTACAAAATGAGAAAACACCACAATGACTCCACTGCATGACAAGTTATTTATTTTTTACATATTTTATCTGTTAACCTGGAAGAGTGGTCTCCAGATCCTGTCCTTGTACACCATGGACCTCCAGTGTGGCCACGGAAATGTTCCCCCGTGGGATTTCTGATAAGCAGCAGTTTGGTGGTGCATTGTTTTATTTTACACTCTGCATTTTTCAGGTAAAAGATGAGCAATAAATTTGTTTGCGGTCTGCTGCCCACAAAACACACACACACACACACACACACATCTATAGTGCTTGGCAGTCTGCCACTGAAGCACTCTGATCTGATTCTTCTGAACGCACCGATAAAGTAGGGACACTTGGGTTCAACGCTAGAACCAAATGTCAGTTCAGCTTAGTATCATTTCTCCCTTTTAGAGTTTAGACTGTGTGATGAACATTTTACGGTTATTAACTCATTTCTCTCTTTTATTTTTGGCTCATTTAATTTTCTTTTCTCATTCCGTGCATTCTGCACCCTTGCCACCGTTCTGGTTCTGAGTTCTGGCATTTTTATTTCGCCACTTTGCTTCAGTCTAAGCCACAAGCAGAAACTTGACTTTCAACCATCTGTCCCCTCTGCTTTGTCCTCAGTCTGAACTACAGCGGCATGTGCCTTGCATCGGATGCCCAGTTCAGTGACTTCTTGGATGGGATGGGACCGGCCCAGTTTGTCGGGAGACAAACGCTGGCGATGACATCCATGGGTGAGACGACACGCATCACAGCCTTACTTTGCAAATCACGATTCAGAAATAATATTCCACACGAGAAAACACTCTGTGAAAAGAATAATCACTTGACCAACTATGGTGGATTTCACTTCTCTGGTAGAATGGCAAGTTTGCTGGCATAAAAAAAGGAGACCATGATAAATATTATATAAACTTCCCTGTTTAGTCACAAATGTCCTGATTATAAGTATGTGGGTACAACTGGAAAGCAAATAAAGCTGTTGGATGGCAAATATAAAAACCTCTTGGCTTCCCAGTTTCTCCCTCACCAAAGCTCTCCAAACCCATCCGATTGGCTCACAGTCCTTTTTAGTGATTTCTGTCCAACTGACTGTTTCAAAACTTTTGTTCTGGGGGATTTTTTTTTCTCTGGTTGATATTGATGCGTGTTTGAACTCACAGTTCTGTTGAAAACAGAAATCCGTTTTCCTCTTCAGCCTTCTGGGGGAACGCTGAGGGTTTTGCATTAACACTGTTTTTAAAAACTCTTCATGATTTCATCTGTTTTGACATAAAGTCGGCTACCTGTGAAAATAAATGAACCCCAGAGTGTGATGCCACCATTTTCCCTTTGGGTATGCAGAGCGACGTTTGACGATGTGCTGATTTTTTTTTTTTTTGGATCACAAAAACCTTCGATTTTAACAGGGGTGGTGCAGACCTTTCATATCCCCTGAATTCTTAATGTCCCCCATTTCAATCTCAGCTTGGAGTTTAGGATTAATTAAAAGTGACACTTGAATAATGCCCTTTTATTCAAGAGCCATATTTGCTCTGTTGAACCTTGGGAGGAAACGACATGAACTTTGTGGTCAGAGTTCCAGTTTTCTTCTGTTTTTGTGTTGAGGGAAGATTTGAGGGTGAGAGACTTTGCCTTCCATAAAAATAAAAAAAAGTAGTCTGAAAATTTAAAAAGCCAAGGCTTGTTTTCTTCTAAAAATATCTATAATTGATGATTGCTAAAATCATTTCATCCTGGCACAGAGTTATTTCATAAATCTGAGCCGTGTTTTTACTGCAGCGTAGTTCTCGTGGTTATTTATCTCCTGATAGTACATAGGGGGTGTATTTCACGCAGACTGTCCTCAGCAGCAGTGTTTTACTGTAAGTGGGTCAGCTTCCTTGCTGGCAGCCAGACAGCGTCCTTGGACCAACAACAGTTACACTCACTGGATCGGTTCCACTCCGGACCTTCTGTCCAGTTCAGCATTATATAATGTCAGACGGCTCGAAATAACCGGGATGTCATCTGTGCTCAGTCACTTACAAAGGAATGTTTGTCCTTTTGAGGAATTTGGCCACAGTTATTCTCTATGGACGTAACAATTATTTTATCACAAAGCAAAAAAAAAAGCAACAAAAAAAAAGCTGCAAGGTTGAATCGGAAGTGAAGGAGCTTTCATTAAACGGGTCGAACTGAGCTAAAGCGCCGTCCGATTAGAGAACAGACGAGGTTTCTGTGTTTGCATTTTTCTTATTTCACATTTCAAATTCAAATCCTAGGTTTTTAACTGACCTCATGGTCTATCAGGAGACATATTCAATAATAATAATAATGAAAATAATAACATAATTTCTGTTTTTATCCATTTAGGTGATGTAGAAATCGGCCTGACAGAGAGAAACGGGGGTCTAGAAGTGGAAGTTGTCCAAGCCAGAGGACTCACCATGAAACCGGGTTCAAAAGGACCTCCAGGTATGTTAGCACGAGTCCTGGATCAGACAAATCTAACCTGCTTTCCCCCAAGGATTTACAGGACACGTATTAGAAGCTCAGTCGAGTGTGTTTTACATTAACTAAAGTGCTTGACTTTTACTTCTACCTTATTTAGGACAAGGACGATTCTGCACAAATAAATCAAAAGCCGGCACGCCGCCCCAGCTGTGCACGCAGCAGCCTGCAGGGCAGGCTGAAAGGGGGGAAACAATTTTTCACAGTTTAGGGAGTGTGCACACAGAGCAGGCAGAGCTAAATGCGCTAAGCAGGAACAGAATGACTCACAGAGGCTTTTCACCCAAGAGACTTCCCAAGAGCTTCGTGTGCAACTTAGGCACCAAACTTTCTGCTCCTGATAGTTGTGTGTGCTGTTTTACTTTAGTAGGCAGTGTTATATGGTTATTTTAATCTGTATGAGCACTTCTTTTGATTACACAAACCCTTTATGCTCTTTCCTCTTCTTACATTTCAAACCTGATTCCGAATTTCTGATATTACAACAGTTATTGTCCAGTAAACATCTAAAAAGAAAGAAATCAGTTAATTTTCCAATTTATTTCTACCTTACCCCCTACTTGAAAATATTTTGAATTTAGTATGTTTTACTAGCATCACTGATGTATAAGCAATTTTTTTAAATTTGTAATATTTTTGCAAAAATTTTCAGAATTTGTTCTACCCCTAATCTTTCAGTTTGTTCATGTATTATTATTTTGGCTAAATCATACTCTTTCTATGTACCCTTCCAAAAAAACTAAACAAAAAAACAGCTTAGGATTGTCCCTTTTTCCCCTTTTTGAGTCACTAAAATTTTTCAGAATTTCCTTGAGGGACAACAACATGGATTACATCCAGTCCCGTATTATGAACAAACTAGTTGTAAATAATTACACTTGTTAAAGTTCATACATTGTCTGCAAATTGTCTCCAAAAAACAAACAACACAGTTATTGCTCAAATTTTACTTTTCTGTTTACTCCTGTTTCAGCGGCATACATCAAAGTTTATCTCCTGGAGAACGGGGTCTGTGTGGCCAAGAAAAAGACCAAAGCGGTGAGGAAGTCTCTGGATCCTCTCTACAATCAGGTCCTGGTCTTTTCTGAAAGTCCACAGGGGAAAGTGGTGCAGGTAAGAAACAACAGCAAGACATAAGAGCAAAAGAGAGGAGCATAAGTACAGGTGATGGCTATATAATTCGAGTATCATTTAAAAGTATTTATTTTTTCAGTAATTCCATTCAAAAAGTTAAACTCGGATATTATATTCATTCATTACACACAGACTGATGTATTTCATGTGTTTATTTATTTTAATTTAGATGATTATAACTGACAACTAATGAAAACCACAAATTCAGTATCTTAGAAAATCGGTCGTCTTTTGGACAACTGTCCAGTCAGCAGTCTTCATATGATTGTATCGCCTACAGAACTAGACTGAGAGACAATTTAAAGGCATTTGCAGGTGTTTTGAGTTAATTAGCTGATTAACAAGGCACCGGGTGTCTTTTCATTAGTTGTCAGTTATATTCATCAAAATTAAAAGAAATAAACACTTGAAATATATTGTGCATAATTAATTAATATAACATTCAAGTTTGACTTGTTAAATGGAATTACTGAAAAAAAATCAACTATTTCATGATATTCTAATTATATGACCAGCACGTGTATATCTAACTAACTTAAAAACAACATATGGAATTGGAACATCTCACTCTAAATGAAAACATGGAAATATGAATTGAAGTTTAACTTTTATTTTAATCACTATAAACAAAACTACCAGATTTTTTTTTAGAATCTAAGAATCCAACATGCAATACTCTTGATTGTGTCAGGATGCTGATATTTAATAGTTAACACTTCACTAGAAGCAAATCAAAGAGGAACATTAAATGTTTAGTTTTTCCACGTATTGTTACAAAGGTCACGGTGAAATAGAAAAAGAGAATATGACATAACCTTTTTTTTTTTAGAACACATATTAATGACCACTGCATTTATTCCATTTAATTAAAAAAAATGTTAAGATATTCATACAAAAACATATGCCTCATTCATTACTGTCACAAAATATATTAAGTAAAACACCACATCTGCCTATTCCATCTATTTTCAGAGCAAGGAAACCTACAAATCTTGATAGGACCGATATAGAAAAACTTTATTTGGCCATTTCAGTGTTTTTCAAAGTAGATGAGTCATTTTAAAACCCTTTTCCTACTGAATGAGAGCGTTTGGTGGCAGGCCTTCACGCGTTCCTCATTCCTGCTGTTCAGCGTCAGAGGGAACGGCAGTCATTGTCTGCATTCCTGGCGGAGCTCAGTTTAAGTTAGGCAGGGAAAGAAATTAATGCTATGCTCAAAGTTTCAGGAAATTATGCTTCCACTAATTCCTCTGACATTTAAATAAATTTGAGTGCACCACTCCTAACGTCGCATGCTCAGACAAAGCAGCAGAAGTAAACCTCTCATGATAAACACGAACCAATAGTTTAACAGTTTGAACTTGTTTTTGAGGCAGGTTCAAACTACTGCTGCTTTCTTCTTGGATGTCAATTTCCTGATGCACGGACATCCGGGTTTCATGCTCCACACAGAACGTCGTAACACTTTTTTTTTTTTTTTTTTACAATTTAACATTATTTTTTGCGTGACAAAAGCCCAAACTCATGCAAAAAAGCAACATCATGTGATTCCAAAATTACTGCATTTTAATGCCAAAACTCAGCATTCCACAAACTTCCAACTGTTTATCTTAATTTACTACAGTCCTACACTGTTTAATAAAATGTTTTTACTGAAAATCTTTGGCAGCTGTGGTTACCAGAATGTTTCAGTAGAAAATGCAGTAAAAATGTGAGCTAGGTTACAGAACCACCCGTATATTATACACGATAAAACCGTGGGCTGCTTGTTATCTTTACATTTTTAAATGAAGCCTAGGCGGAAATTCAACTAAAGAAACTGAATTGCTTACATTCATCCAATAAGAGGCTTATCCGCCTCCGACGCAAGCCAATCGGCTTTGAACCACACCTCCACGAAGCCCAATCAGCATCCAGAGTTCATCTTAAAGGGTCTTCAAATCCACGCCTCAGCCTGCTACCCAGCCAAAGAGCAAGCAGTGGTTGTGCAATATCTGATTTTGACTCAGATGTACCCTGATTGAACCCAACACCACCCCCTTCTCCACCATCGTAGCCAAGCTCTGTCTGGCTTCCTATGGTGCTCCTTCAACCTCGTCCCTATCAGAGTGTAATTCCTCCCGGACTCTTACAGATTCCCTGTCACATCTCAATCGGTCCGGCAGAAGACCGCCATGTTGAGCCTGGTTCTGCCAGAGGTTTCTTCCCAAAGGGGAGTTTGTCCTCTCCACTGTCGCCTCATGCTTGCTCATCATGGACAGGTTCATGCAAACCTGTGTTTATCCAAGCTGGACATCTATCTTTCTGGGTCCCTGAGTCTACTGGACCTCACCGATACAGCTCAAGCAGATCGTCTCGCCAACCAGCGTCTATGGACTGAATCAACTTCGTCTATCTCCACTCCACCACCAGTTTCAGGCCTGGGGGAAACGTCTCTATTCTCATACACCTGCTTATACATATTAAAGTATAATTCAGCGCTAATGTTTCCTGCCAAGGTCTGAGTGTCAAATTCTTGAAATAATTGTATCAATAAAATTCTTCTAATTGTCTTTTTCTTTCCGTGTGAGTTTTTGAGATTGAAATGCATATTTAACAGCTATTTCTTTAGGATTTTTTGTGCCACTAGTGGCCCTTTTTCATTGAATGTAGGCTGACTGGAGGGAGGGTGGGGGGTTCAATTCTGCTGGCTGGAATTGAACCTGGGTCTGGTGAGCAAAGGACTGAGGCCTTCATAAACCCTCTGCCCTACCAGCATGCCCTAATTATTACCTTACATAGATTATGATTATGACAGAGCCATGACTACATTAGTAGCAGAAAAAAATCCTAAAAAAATAAAATTATTACTAGTATTCTACAGTTTTATCATGTAAAATATACAGGTAGTTCTGTAAACTGCTTTACATTTTTACTGTATTTTTCACTGAAGCATTCTGGTAACCACAGCTGCCAAAGTTTCTCAGTAAAAACAACAGATTTGATTTTTTACCGTATATTGAAGGTATGCTGCCTTAAAAGGCTCAGGATGTGTGAAGGTAACGCAGAGACGAACCGTAAAGCAAGAACTTGTATTTCTTCCCAAAAATATTGCGACCTGAGGAGCCGCTGGGTTCTGTGAGCTGATCTTTTTCCCCCTTAATTTGTTAAACAGGTTTAAAAAAAAAACAGAAAATAAAAGACAGGCTCAAACAGACACACAGGATATGTCTGCACTTCAGCTTTTCCTCCTTTGCTCATTTTTATCTGCAGATTTCTTAATCTTTTCTCGTTTTTTTTTTTTCCTGTCATTGTTATGTTTTATTTCCATCCAACGCTGATCGTATTTTCCGGTGACATTTCTTTCTTTCTCATTCCATTATCCATTTACTTTCATGTTGTATCATATCTCCCTGCTCGTTAAGCGCATATCCGTGAGAACACGGGGTTTTACCCTGAGTGTCTGTGTCGGGCTTGCTCAGTAACAAGGCGAGGGAATCAGTGATGTGTTCGACGGAGAGGCCTGCAGCTCTGCCTCCAGCTGCTCTCCCGCTCCTGTCGCTCGGTAATTAGCCGCTAAACGCCTCCCTCTTAATTATCTGCTGTCTGTGCCACTGTCCTCCGAGTTTCATCAAACTCATTCACACCGGATAATGAAAATCGCTGAAATCAGCAGCACTTTTCAATTTGTCATTTCCCAATTTGGCAAATCGCAGATCTGCTTAAGACTACATGGAGAATCCGTTTAAAAAAGCTGCTTTAATTGCCTCTGTGACAGAAGCAGTTTTATTTGTCAGTTCTGATGATAATAATAATAATAAAAAAAAAAAACGTGTGTAGCAAACTAGCATGCTGTAATTTTAGCATTTAGAAAAGTGGTTGAAACAAATTTCTAAAAGTTTAGAAGGTCTTCTCACAGATTTGCTCACCAAATATAATTCCTGGACCCGATGAGAGCCTTCTTTACCTTTTTTCCTTCCCAAAGCTGTCGGAGTCTCACACACTCCAGAGGATATATCAGAAAAAAAATAATACCTTTTAAAAATGCAACTTCTTCCATCACAACGGCTTAGGCTGGTAGCTCGAGTAAATGCATGTGGTTCTGCAGTCCATCTTTTCTATTTCACACTCTCTGTGACTGCAGGAACGTTCGTCCAAGCTTAACAACAGGAGAACCATTCCTCACAGTTCTGAACCCTGAGTCTCAATGGAAATCAGTCGCAGACACTTGGTATTCTGTGATGCAGGGAGACACAGGACCTCCACACGAGAAGACGCACGCGGTGATAGATATTGATTATTTTGTCCGCCGCCTGACAAGCGCTGTGGCTGTCTGAGTTGAGCCCAGATGTTATCAGGATGTCGGGGGACGGAGGACACCAAATGCACAAATAAGCACTGCTCAGCCTGCCTTGGAATAAGAAAAGAAATGTTCTGGGGGTATGCTTATACGCTTGCATGTCTATCTACAGTACTTGGGTTTTATTTTGATGCATACGATCGTCTAACTGGGCGTCCCGTGTCTCTGTGCGGAAGCAGCACAAACCCTAGTTTGTGAGTTTGCTTCCAGAATCTCATTCACCACACAATGAGGAGACGTGTAGCTTGTGCCGATCTGTAACGTGTATGCCGATTTGCATTTTTGTGCTAATACATAAGGGCGAATCTTTTAAAAGTTAAGCAAAATGCAGTATTTTAAAAGTGGGAAGTAAAGCTATAAAACTGACACAAGATAAATGCAGTTTATTTACTATATACTTCACATAAACCGTCAATCTCAGCTGTACCTAACCTGTTGTGAGAAAGATGAAGGCCTCCTCCCCCAAAACATTTCCTACATGCAAATAAAATAAATACAATTCCAAATATATATATATATATATATATATATATATATATATATATATATATATATATATATATATATATATATATATATAATATCCATGGAATGAATAAATGATTATAACTATGTAACAATAAGTAACAAAATAATCCAAATACACAATGAACACAACGATTTAGACAAAATAAAGAGTATATAAAAAATAAAATCATAAGCGAATGTTTAAATTTACAAAAATCTTCATTCCTTTGTGTTCCTTGGCTTGCTGGATGATGACGAATTTTGCAGCAACTCTTTATAATTGACCTGTCAGCTTTTTCAAGCCATCTATTTGACAAATTATCATCATTTGAGAAACTGTGACTGCATTTTACAATACTTTATTTTCTGTAAAAAAAAAAAAATCTTAGTTTGGCTCACAAAAGATATATAATACATACCGTACATCTAACTGTAGCATTACTATATTTTTAGTTTTTTATTTTCAACTTACAAAATGTTTACAGATGTATTGTTGGTTCTTCTGACCGCAGCAGCAAACCTTATGGTGCATGACAACATCCAGTAATTCATGTCCCCGTTTATCTCCTCCGTCTTCAGGTGATTGTTTGGGGAAATTATGGACGAATGGACCGCAAAAGCTTCATGGGCGTAGCGCGAATCCTGCTGGAGGAGCTGGACCTCAGCACGATGGTGATTGGCTGGTACAAGCTGTTCCCTACCTCCTCAATGGTGGATCCAACGATGGCGCCACTCATCCGCCACTCGTCTCAGATGTCGCTGGAGAGCACCATCGGACCATGTTGTGAGAGATCCTAAGGCTTGTGTAAAAAAAACAAAAAAAAACTGCAACGTTTCATGTTGCTGCTCGGATTTATTATTATTTTTTTTTTGAGCCCCGTAGCTCTGCGCCTGGGTCAGCCCGACGGTACTTCACCTGGACCGGGAGCGAGCCGGGATTGGCTCTCAAAAGAACTTTTACAAGTCTATCCACGCTCGGGAAAGAAGCAGAACTGATAAATGACTGTGCTGACCAGCTGGTTATCCTGCGTTCATTTGAAATGTATAATAGTTTTGAAACCGTATCAGATTGTTACCCGTGACTCATGGGAAACCACATTTCTTCTGTTGTTGTAACCGACCCTCCCTCAGACTCAAAGGGAAATTCCACTCTCTTCAGATCTCTTTGATGGGGGGTGAGGGAAACAAAAACCTCATTAACGAGGACACTTCAAAGCCGAGCTTGGCTGCCGACATTGATCGCGTCCTATCGGGACACTGCCGGCTCGGTTTTGCTCCGGCTTCCCGCCTTCTTCGCAGCCTACATTCAACTCTCATTCCCAGGGCTGCTTGTTGTCTTTCTACGTCCTCATTAGTGACTGGATGACTCAAGAGTAAAATCTATCTATTCGCCCAACTGAAGTAAAAGTCATTCCGATGCTGGTTCCTATCAATAGACGTGTATGCAACAGGACTGAAAAAAAAACTAAGATCTAAGTCATTTGTTGTGACATACCAAGTGATACTGGGTTCAAACATGCAACATGAGCTGTTTTCTTTTCTTTTTCCTGTTTCTTGTTCGTTTTGTGTGTTCCACATTGGTCGCTTATTGTTCCACTCCTTGGCTAACACTTATGTGAGTGATCTAGGCGTGGCTGGAAGCTGTTGCAGCTTCTGAAAGGATCCAGATCTTAACCTAAAGTTAGGAATCCTGAGCGATGCTGCATGTTTCTGTGCACGCAGTTTGTTCATATCATGGCATTTAGCTGCAATTCCATATCCTAACTGGGTCCTCTGTGGACCTATGCGATAGGGCTTAATTGTTCTCAATCCCCAAAAACGGTTTGCAACGTACTGATGTTTGTCAGTTTCACTGATTATTAGCTCACAGGTCATTTGAAGTGCTTTTTGGACTGCGGATGAAGAGAAATACACATCCCTGCTGGTTGCAAGAAAAAGGGACTTCGTTGTAGATCCTTGTTTTTTTTTAAAAAGTCACTCAATAATAAATTATTCTAATTAGGGTTTCTTTGCCTATGCAGTCAACGGAAATTGTAACAAAGACATAAGCCCCATTAACACTAACCTTTTTTAACCGTGCTGAGACCAGTCCGAGCTCGTTAACTGAGATAACTATCGAGTGTAAATGAAACTCAAACTGAACTGAACCGTGCCAGACACAACCGAACCACACTAAATCTAGACCAGTTTGATAGTTGGTCTCGGCCCGGTTTTTCCCTGGTTCGGTTCTCTGATAACAAAGAGCCCATGAGCAGACCGCGTCATCTCCTTACAGTCAGGTGACATTTCAGACATTCATAAACATACTAGCTTCCCTACCGTGCCAGATGATTTCCAGTGATGATTCTGCTTAGCAGTGTGATGAACCTCAACGTCTGTCATTGTTTCTTGCATCTGTAAGCCCTGATTAGACGTTCGTTTGTCTTATCCACGTCCCAAAAGCCGACTCTGTCAGGTAAATTTACCAAAGGTTGCCTTCTTCACCTGACTCTCCACAAACAACGAAATATCGCATTTATAACCAAACATAACTTCCTGAATTTATGCCATTTTTATTTACTTGTTTCCCTCCTTCAATCCTAGAGAGCAGCAGTACCGTAGATCGTCACTAGGAGGCGAGGAACCGTCCTAGCGTGACCTGTAAATGGTCGGGAGAACCAAGCTCGGCGTGGTTAACTTATCCAAGCTCGGTCCGAACTCGGCATGGATCGGTCAAAAAAGGGTAGTGTAAATGGGGCTATAATCATTGTGATTTACAACAACAACAAAAAAAATCATTGAAATGTGTCTTTTTTGTAAATGATCAATTATCAAATCTTTCCTGCCGCAAAAATTGAAAATCGCTAATGAGAACACTCTTACATCTGATTTAAATTAGAATAATGCGTGCAATCAATTCTATTAGATTATGATTTAAATTCAAAGCAGCAAATGTTCAATGCATGGCATTAGCACATTTATATCTTGTTGAGGCCTTACAGAGAGCAAAATGCACCCAGCAGGAAACAGCCAGGTGTAAACTGGCTCTAAAAATACCAAGTGTTCGCTCTTTATTTCTAATTTCTGCTCTGCTTTGGATTTTTCGTGGTCACCTTCCTTGTGCAGGTCACACTGAATGCAGCGGTCAGCGTTATTGAGAGGCATATGAAAAAGAATAAATAATTAAAAGTTAAATCTTGGTTGCTGTAAAGAGCCAACAGCTACCTTTGCCCCCTGGTTCAGCTGCAGGCTGATCTTTAACTAGATTTCTAACATTCCTCTCGTCTTTTTTTTTTTTTAAAGCTTTGGTTAATAACAGTTTCTGTTGTGCCAATTTCTACCATCACGTGTCTTCTTCCTCTTCCTGAGTTACCTGATGGCACGTGCCATTGTGAGGGGACAGGAGAAATACCCCCCCACCCCCACCCCCACCCGCACCATCTAACAGCAGCATTCAGGCTGTGCAGAGAAGCGTCCCTTTCATTCTAAATTAGAGCCCTGATCCACTGAAAGCCAAGCCACCTGGTGATTAGCCATGCTTGGTCTGAAAACCAGAGGGGAGGAAGAGGAGAGTGAGAAAGAGAGCCTGAAATGTTCTTTGCACCAACCAAACAAAGGATCTGTCTGGAATGACGTCAGGTGTTGCAGACTTCAAAAGAGGACAGAGGAATAGGATGAGCGTAAAGGGAACACAATGTGCACACTGTAGAGACGCGTTATTAGAGAGCAAAAACCGTTCATCTGGGCACTTTAAGACCCTTAATGTCTTTTTCTATGTACCACGGTTTGTGTCTTCTGGTGTTAGCCGACGTAAATCCGTCTTGACTTTTGTCGCTTGATGTTAAAACACAGCGGAGGAAGGTAACGATGTCCTTGGTAGTTTATTTTTTTTTCTAAGACTGTAGCATTAGCTGGTAGCATCTGCATGACAGATTGAAAACTTCTATCACTTAGCACACAACTCCAGAACATTTAGCATGAGCTATACGCTACACAGAGGGGTCAGAAGGAGGACCTAAAAAAAATAAAAAAGAATTTGCTTTGATTTGAGGACCATCTCTACGTAGCAACGTTATTCCGTTTCCTCAGTAAGACGTTTATTTCCGTTTATTTCCGTTGCTTTCTGTTTAATAAGAAACAGAAGAAAGAATGACCGACACATCAAGCCCATCGCTGCTTTTTGTTAGGTAGCGACAAAATAGCTCAATAAAATCTGTTTAGTTCCTGTAGTCTACAGATAAAAACCTCTGATACAAATTCGTGTTTTCTTTGTTGACACTTTGCAAAAGAGGCGTCTGCTTTGCCAGTAGCATTGTTGCAGGGATATTAGAGCAGTTTCCAGGCAAATTGGTTGCCTTCTGTAAAGCAATAAAGCATCCAGTTTTGTGGGTGTTCACACACGACATAAACATACGAAACCAATGATTTTAGTTTCTGACGACGAGCCATGTTCGGTTCTGCAGTGGCCTGTATGTGCTTTACAGCTACGCGGACCGTTTAACATATTTGGCACAAAATCAGCTTTGTGGTTAAATTTAATCACAACCAGGCAGTTTTGTTGAGATCGTTTGCATATTTACCAGTTTATTTATTTACACGTCCTGGGTAAGACACAAAGAGACTTATCCGTTGGCCAGAAATCATCGTCAGCTCTGATGGGTGGACTCCTTTAAGCCGAATAAGGCTTGGCCAAAGTTTCCATGTCTGTCCTGAAGAAACCGACTGACTTCAGGCCAAAAGCAGATTGTAGCTCTGCGTTAGAAACGAAAAGTGCTGCTTTATGAGCTGTGATTACGAATCTGGAGGTGCTAGTAGTGAGACAGATGTGAAGACAAACGTCGAAAGAAAAGAAGCATATCAGAAACATATTAATCCAGAGAGCGGCTGTTAAAGGAGCTCTTTTTCCTCATCTGCCGGCTGGTTTTTTTTCTGCTTGATCTGGGGAAGTTAGATGGAAATCATGCATTGATGCATCGAGATAATAGCTCAGCAAAACCAAATTTTAACCACGGCCCACCGTCGGGCTCGTCGAGCGTGCACTGCTCTCCTCTTTTACTCGGCTCACCGCTGGGCGAAAGTGTTGAGGCATGAGCAACAAAAAAATGACTGTTTTCAGAGCGCAGGGCCGTGATTGCTGTTTGTGATTTTTAAGCCCCTTTAGTGAGCCCGCAGATTGGATAAGCCCCCGCTGCACGGTGAAAGCCACAACACTGATAGTCTTTGCAGGATTGCGTGAAAGGTCTCCTCAGGCTTCCCGTCATCAGTGATCGAGCTTGAAAAACTTCCAGCGGTTTTGAGAATACAAAAACGCTTGTAAAACGAGGCCGCTGTGGTCTATTATCATAGAGGTGGCAGCTAATATCACCATTTTTAAGACTTAACTACAGCAGATATGCAGGTAGAATCTTACCCAACTGCAAACGTTTATTTTATTTTTTTTTGTCTTGCAACATATTCATTGGAGAGGAGCATCTGGTGTCAACATTCTAAGCTGAACTGTCAGATGTTTATTAGGCTATTCATACATTATTCTTAATAGCAAGAATAACTGATGGATGGAAATAAGCAAAAATGAAGGAGCCAATAGGTTTTACTGTTAAGGGCTGTTGCTGTTTTTTTTTTTTTAAAGTAAAGCTCTATGAATCTAACATAAACATTTATGTCCACATGAAATAACTTCTAACTATGACCCAAGAAATTTGCTTGTTTTGTAGTGCCAAAAGTTCAATATACTTGTAAGGACTAATATCCCAAATTGTCAGCAATGGAAGAGAAACAACACATCCCAAAATCTCACATTGCATTACTGGTCTGTAGGTTTAGAAAGGTAAAAGCCTAAGTGAGCGTTAGGCTTGTAAAGGCGCTGTGTGTCCATGTCGCTTACTCTAACTAACATGCATTCATTGGGCATTAAGTTAAAAAGGTTGTCGAGTTTAACCTGTTTAAGAAGAAACTATATTAGCTCCTGTAAAACTCCATTTGATGGCATGTATTGTGTGGCATGTATGGGGCAAATAGTTTTTATTTTGCCGGATATTTTTCTGTACTGATAATGAAAGGAAGATAATGTGCATCACTATCACTGACAGAATCAGAGCCACTGTTTGTTACGCTTAGTTTCTTTTTGTCCAAAGCTGCTTAGTCTGCCACTTTAAGGTTTATTTGAGATGTTTTGTCACTTTAAAGTCTAATGGATGAGCTACCGAAATGCAAATGTTACTGTTGACATCGTTCTCACTCAAACTTGTAAGTTTATAGCTTCCCTTTGATTCGTTTGATGTCATTTGAATGTTAAAATGTATGCTTTTATCAATTATAATGTAAGTAGAGGCCTTAAAGCACATGATCCACATTTTCGTCAGGGCTAAGGACAAGGAATTGTTATGTTATGTTATCGTATTTAAGCAAAGCAAAAACAACAAGAAAAAACGTTTTACTGTCACCATATTAACCCATAACCAATAGTACAGAATTTCTAAAGGTTTATTTTTGTGTGTTTTAAACAAACCTCACACTATAATAGCTCCCTCTCATTGGTTTGAGCCTAGATAAACTGCAGATACTTCTTTTAGGTTGCATTTCTGCAAAACATAGTCGTTCTTCCAGTTGTTGAAAATACACGAAAAATATATCGTGTGATTAGTTAAAAAATTTAACTAACCGCAAAAAAAACAACAAATCTGACAAATTGGTCTTATCCTTTCCAGTTAAGATCTCATGTTTTTATGTGATACTATTAATTATCAGCATTTTCAGTTGCAACAGATGTTACATCCACATTAGTGTTTTCAGAATACCAATGAACTACAGAGAAACAGAAGTGTCAAAATGACTTATTGTTTCGCACTCAAATTATAAATCTTATGTATTTTGGGACCAATAAACATGTAATTATTCTAATTGGTTAAATTAGCTTTTTTACCTTTCTCTAATTCATTTGTATTGGCAAATATATTCATTGAATGACAATCACTGGCCTACTATTAATATATAATAATAATATTGTCATATTTGGTCTATAGTAGGACCCAAATGGGGACAGAACCAGAGGCGGATAGGTGACACAGGCCTAAGACACACAAAGACGTCTTACAAAAGAATTAAGATAAACCGTGAACTGAAATAAATAAATCCAATAACACAAAACACAAACTAAAAAATCAAAAACAAAAAAAAACCTAAACATGCAAGCATGAACTGATATGTCTAAACTAATAAAAAAAAAATTATACAAATGAACCATAAGAAAATACTGAGAGCAAAAGAAATCAAACTCCTGGAGAGTGCAACAAATGTTTGATACATAAACTGGAAAGTTTAGTTTTAATTGACCATTTACTTGCAGTAACTAAAACACTCAGATTTGTCGAGGCGACAGTTTCGTGCATATCTTCAGGACACTTGCTGGAAATGTGCCTGTTTTTGCAGAAAGCGCGCCTAAAAAAGTGGATATGCTTTAAAGTCCAATGGCTATTTCTCACAACAATGACGTTTCTCGCCGGGCAACAAGAATTTTACTTTTTAACAGCGACAGCGCGTCATTTTCAAAGATCGTAGACGTGACGGAGTGGGAGGATAAAAGGGTCGATGCAGCACCTTTGTGGCTGTTGCAGAACTTTGGCTGGTGGATCCCCAAAGCAGGAGATTTCCTCTCCTCTGCTGTGGTGCAGTCGCAGCGATTATTAAAGTTCTCCGCCCCCCCCCCCCCTCAAGATACTCACTGTCTTCTCTAAGCAATACTCATAAAAAAACATCCCCCCACACATGCCATCTGGAGGAGCCTCCCGTCTGATGTGTCCCACTTTAGCCTCAGTGAAAACATTTCCAGGCTGCGCGACACCAGCGAGAATCAAAGTGCAATCGTCTTTCATCTCGGCGTTCTGGTTTCAGTCGTATTTTCTGCCCGGGCCGGCAACTGGCGCCGGCATCTTTGTGATTCCAAATGTCCTCTATTGCTCTTACGATACAAAGCCATATGATTTCCATTCACCGCCTTAAATTCTCATCTCAAGAATGATTTCAATTCCCAAACACATTTTCCTTCCGCTCCATATGTACACTACTGGAAGGAGGTGTTTTTGGTGTTGGAGGTTGTGATGCTTTCTTTTTTTTTTTTCTTTTTTTTTTCTTCTGTTGCCAAGAGCACATGTGAGCAACTGTGAAAGCAAAGTTGATTATGAATCTGTTTTGCTCTGCAGCGATCTCAAACTCAGATCCTGGCTTGCCACTTTTAGGCGTGTCGCCTCCGTCGAATGGCTAAAGCGTGCGTCCTGCAGCTTCTTTACGGAGCTCAGCTAAATTGACTAATATTTCGGGGTCAGATGTGCTGAAGCAGAGGCTCGTCTAGAAGTTTCAGGACGCCGGGCCTTGAGGAGCAGAGTTTAAGAGCGCTGGTCAGGAGCATTTACCCAGGGATAATTAGCCAAGTCTGTGTTTCTGTTTCAAGGCTCACCTTCACCGCTTTAGACTGTCTGTCTGTAGATTTTCTCTCGTCACTGGAAAAGAAAACCATCGCTCTACATCAGAGCAAAATAAGATTTCCATTTGAGAAAAAAAAAAAAACTGTCTTCTACTATTTTTGAATTTTTTTTATTTAAGCTTCACTTGCATAAAACCCGGTGTTAGCCAAGCTCTAAGCAGCAGAAGCATGTGTGCGTTGCTTTTATTTATTGCTCATGTTTCGGGGACCTTGAAGACTTATTTAATATATCAGGGGGGGGGGGGGGGGGGGGAGAGAAAAGCAACGATGTAACTTTAGTTTTTATCACGGCATTTTAGACTTCGGCTATGTTTGCAGATTATTTGACAAACCCGTTCTGTTGTTGAGTAAATGCACAATTTGGTGTAGCCTACTGTTATTCTATTTCAGCTGTCAATAAAAATAGTTTAACTTCATCCCTTATGTGGTGTCGGATCTGTGATGCTGATGCAACGTTGAATGCAACAGAGAGCAGATTTTTTTTCTAAAGGTAAAAAAAAAAACAAAATGTCAGAAATGTAATTCTGGTCTGTCAGAAACTTCACCCTGCCTTTGTGTCTCTCCTCCCCTCATTCCATCAGTGCCTCTCCCTCCCTTCAGCTGCCTTTGTGGCAGATGTTTGGACTCCCTGGTGGCCAAACCGATCAGCTTGTATTAAACTCTCTCTCTCTCTCTCTCTCTTTGTCGCTCGTCACGTACGCGCAGAGCAGCAGCGTGACAGGAAGCCAGGTCGCGCTTACAGGCCCGCTAACGCACGCGAGCAAATGGCTGGAGCTGAAGGAACATGCGCAGACGGACGGAGGGACAGAGGACACGCTCGCGCCGGATGTTCAAGTGCAAGCGTGACTTGCATGCGCAAACCGCAGAGAGATGCATTTGCAGCGGCGAAATTGGACTAAGCAGCAGGAGGCCCGTCTAATGGAGCAAAGGCAAATTGAGACATAAATCATCTCCTCCACTAGGGAATTTACATCTCCAAACAGCACCATATAGCGCCGTTATTATCTGGCTGCAGATCAGAAGGAGCTCTGCTTCGACGTCGAGGCTCTTCTGCCTCACTTCGTCATACCTTCGGCTTCATCGGCGTCTCGTTTTCTTGCAGCTTGCTGTGATTTGTGGATATACTTTCACATTGAAAAATAAGCTTTATTTAATGTAAGGCGGGGGTTTGACCCATTTCCCTGAAAGTCTTTCGTCTTAAAATTCCTCTTAGGCTCAGCACAACGTCCCCTCATTCATTTTCCTTTTGCATCTTATGCTTCTTCCTCCTCTGTCTGGATTTTTTCTCTTTTACTTCTTGTATTTCCTACTTTTACCAAATACAATCATTTTTACCATGTCCTCCTTTCCAACTCCTCTGCCTTTTTAACATTTAGCCCATATAACTTATTGCTGAAGTCACCAACACATGTATATTTCCTAGAAATACCATTTTGTAGAAGCAGACTCAGAGGATGTTACTTTGCTCCCTGCCTGTCCTCTCCTATTTTTCTTTAACCTTTTCTCCCTTTTAGCATTTTGTCATCTGTTTCTCTCCTCTTTTCCCTCTTCTACCTTCCCCGTTTCTGTGTCCATTTAACATAAAATCGTCCCAGCATAAAATCTAATAAAGCTTCTTGCATACATAATTCAAGCAGCAGTGGCGGTTCTAGACCAAGTTTACCAGGGGGGCCAAGGTGGGGCCAGTGTTTTTTCATAGGGACACATAAAATAATGAAATAATAAAGCAGGGCAATATTTATTTGCTTGATAATATTAAGTGAGCCACTTGTGCCTCTGGAACTGCAGGTTTCAGAACCCTGATCTAGCCGATGAAAACGGTGATCACAGCTCAATATGGCTGAAGATAAAGGTGAAACATCTTGATTTTAAAATCCTTGTTAGAGTGAAACTGTAAAGGTAAAAAAAATAAAATCGGTACAAGTGACAAATCAGGTATGGTTTCTTCGCCAGTGCATATAATCGTAAGAAGTGTATTTAATATTATGTCTTTAGTACAGGGACCAGGACCAGTTCTACAGGGGCATTGGCCCCTGTTGGCCCCTGTCTAGATCCGCCCCTGTCAAGCGGAGCACTATGGTGAAAGCAGTAAGGCTCCACTTATGAAAGTTAAATCTGTTGGGCTCTTTTTGGCATTAAGACAGCAATTCTTAATACTACAATGCCAGACAGGACACACACACACACACACACACACAAAAATAAAAATAAATAAATAACAATAATATTAATAATAATAATACCAAAATGGTCATATGAAATACTAACATGTTGCAGTGCGTTTTATTTTTCTCCAGTTCTTGTTTTCAAGGCATGCTGTCGTTAAAGTTTTAGATGATTGCCTGCTCCTACACGCCTAATTCAAGTGGATGGCTCATTATTTGACCTTTGTGAAATTGCTTAAACATTGTTGAAATAATAACAGATTTTGCAATCAGTTAAGTAGTAAAAGAGAACTATCTAAAATATGCTGGACAGCATGGCAGAGGAGTAACACTGGAAAACAACGGTGGACAGACACGAATGCAGAACTCTGGGACCAGGGCGAGGCGGGTTGACCTTTGTGTTAACCATATACCAGGTTCTATAAACCATGGGGACGTTTCCTTCCTGCTTTGACAACCAATGATTTAAATAAATGTTTAATTATTCAGTCATGGTACCAAGTAAGGAAATGTGTCTAATTGACTGTGATAAATGCTTCTTTTTTTTTTTTTTTTGGCTGATCAGAATTCCTAATCTGTATGAGAGCCATATATACAGTATATAATACAATAATAGAAAATTGTTTACAATAAAAAAGTAATTATCCATGAAATTTTAACATTTCTGTGATTATTTATCACAAATACTACACAGAGAAATAATCAGATTTCTAACAGCTCGGTCCACGGATGAAACCGGTTTATAGGCAACACTTTACATGTGTGAAATATTATTCATGCTCGAATGGAAGTTTGCGATAGTCCGGCGACCTGTCTGGGCGTATCCTGCCACTCGCCCATGTACCACTGGAGATAGAACCCAACGCCCTGCACAGATCAGCCGGTATGGAAAATGGATGTACAGATGGAAGGACTGTGGGAAGGGACAAAATTGCAACTTGTGGGCATTAAATGGTAATACGTGTCTGCAAAAGGATAAATTGACCCCGAGCCCTGAAGAGCACACAGAAATAAAAATATTTACAGCATATTTACTTGTGAAATAACTAAAAACATGCTTTTGACGTTAGTTATTTCTGTGTTCAATGTTTTCAGTGTTGTTCTCTGACAGTTTAAAGAAAAAGATGCTGATCTGTCATCCTGGGGTGGAGTCTGGTTCTCTGCTGTCGTCTTTTATCGTCCTTTAAAACTGAAACTTTCTTTGACGTGGATTTATATGAACATAATCTCCATCTTGGTTATTACTCAGCTGTACATAAGGGGACTGACAGGTCTCCTCCTCACCAGTTTAACACATCAACTTGTGGCAGTAATTCTCACTTACCTTACCTTGTCTGGGTGTACTTTATGCCTCTGATCAATAAATGCTGTTTAAAACAGAGACTTTCATTTCAACTTTGCACATAGAGTAAATTCCCATGGAGCACCGTGATTCGATGAGCAAATCTGTTTAAAATATTTGTTACAATTGTACTACTTGATCTTTCAAAATGGGTAAAAAAAAAAAAAAAAACTGTCTCTGCCTTAGTGATTAGATGGTTTATATTCCAGTTTTAAAGCCAGTAGCTAGATTCTCTGACCTTTCATGGCTAAGTGTCCTTGGGCTTAACTTTGGCCAGAAAATGGCCACTAATATTCTGTAGATGAATCAAGACTTAAAGCTTTATACATCATGAATGAGGTGCATACATATTTAATTTTTACATCAATATAAAAAAAACTACAGGGAGGTAAGACCTTCAAGATTTACATTTTTTGTTCTGGCCAATTCAGACAACATCTTAAAAAAATAGCAAACACATATGAGGAACATGAGTGATGTTAACAATTATATAATTGCTGCAAGAGTGTGTCTAAAACAAAACAAAAAGCCAGGTAAAGTTTAATTGAGGAAAATTCAGATGTTTGTGATGTAAATATGCTACTATCTATTTTTGATGGTAATTTGTGCTGCAAAAGAAAAAGCAGCAAACGTGCAAGGTTTTGCCTTTGACTTGACCTCCAAGTCGTACAGGGGATTTTAGTAATGTAGTGAGAAAAGTGATGAGCCAGAGAGTTTTCCATCAGCGTCTAGACTGACAGCTATAAATCCACAGGGGTTCAAGACAGTTTCTCTGCAGGAACAGCCACCAGTTAGCGCTTCTGTCATGAACTTCTAGGAAATGGCCTTAAGAGCCTTTTCTTTATTATTTATTTAATATGAGCAAATGAAAACTTGGGAGCAGTATAGTAGTACTTAAACAATATTTTAGGTCTAAATCCATCCATTCATGCATATCTTATTCTCGGTCCTGGTTGTGGAAGGCCACTGCCTTTTAAAAGCAGTTAATGAGTATGTAGTCCACCCTAAATAGGATGGACAGGTGACCATGCATCCACCCATCCATTGTCTGTACCCCCCTTACTCTTGCAGGGTCACAGGGGTTCTGGTCCCATCTCCAGCGGTCATTTAGTGAGATGCAGGGTACTCTGGACAGGTTGATAGTCTATTGTAGGTCAGACAAGCACACATGAAGCATTTTGTGTGGGCTCTCTGGGAATATAGGATATCTTGGTTGCTTATAAGGTCTGAATGTCGAGTTTGTTCCCAATGTGGGTTCAGTTGGACTCTGCCAGGACTGCTCCTGTTTACGATGTAGACTAGATCTGAATGTGTTGTCATGGTGAGGAAGGTGTCTTGTTTGGAAACCTCAGATATATATATATATATATATATATATATATATATATATATATATATATATATATATATATATATATATATATATATATATATATATATATATATATATATATATATATATATATATATATCGGTCGGTGTCTGCATCAAGCAAAGGAGTTCCATTATCACAATGTCTTGCTCGTGAGGGTTGGTTGGTTGGTTGGATAGACTCAGTCAGGACTCTTCTCCAGTGAGATGGACAGTCTAGTGGTTGACAAAGACCTGAACTACAAAGGGAAGGTCTATGTTTACAGCTCCATCTGTGTTTCAACCCTCATCTATGATCATAATATAGGTTCATGGCTAAAGATACAACAACCCAGGGACATGGGGCTGAAATGAACTCTCTCTGTATTGAACTCAGCCTTTGTTGAGAAGGAGCTAACTTCTGAACTGCAAACACCTTAGGATAGCTTTAAATAAGCTGGCAAGAGTCCATAGTAAGGGTAAGGGATTGCTGTGGCTCTCGCCTGGATCTGTTCGATGACCTGATATCGTATAAGGAGAAAAATATGGCCCCTCAGCAAATAATTAAATAATAAAGAAAATAATCTGGAAAGAAACATAACGCCAATCTCTTTCAGAATTTATTTGCTACCATATTATTACACTTTGATCAAAGCAAACACGACAGAAAATGTGGTATATTACCTTGCACATTTTTTTAAAATAAAAATGTTCCTTCTGTAAGAAGATTTCCACACTTTCATTTTGAAAGAAAAAAATTGTTCACGCATTTAAACACCTCTGCTATTTACGATTTACTCGATTTCTGACCATTCTGAGAGTGGATGTACTATGTCGAAAAAAATTAAGTAAAACATTTCAGTTTACAAATATTTCACATCACCCATGTAACAAAAAAATAATTAAGATTCCTTTTACGGTCCATCAGCATCTGATTACCATCAAGATCTAACGTGCAAGTTTGTGTTAGAGAGCTTTGCTAAATCCATTCACAAGAAAAATCCTTTAATCTTTTTACACTAAATGCATTTGCAGAATATGAAGTGCTGTTCAAAGAAATGACAACCCCATAAAAAAGATACACTTTCACTGAAGTAAAAACATTCGCTGAGTTCTCATTGTGAATTCAGTTGGCATAATTCTTTTCTCCCGCACATTTCACTTAAAATTATGCTGTAAATCTATTAGTAAAGCCTTAAACTACAACTAAATTGAAACATTATTTGGGCTTTATCTTAATGTTTTTTTTTATAATGAATTCTTATGAAATGCTTCCAGCATAATGTGCTAAAACATCAAAACAATGTCTTGATATGACTGTTTACAGATCATCTGCCAGAGTGTTGCTTCTGCATCTGCCGTCAGAGTAAAGTCGTGACATAACTGGCATTTTTAACAGGCCTCTAGCATGTAGCGTAGTTAGCAAGACACACATAGTTAGCATGCTAAAGATAGCAACCCCTCATCGCGGCATTTGTCCCATATATGAGAAGAACTAATGAGGCTCATAGGGAAACGTGTGTGCATGAAAGTGTTCACAGATGAAAAGAGAGCTTCCAGCTAAAGAAACCCGCCTACATTCTAGTACCATGTTTGAAATATATAATTGCACATTTTTGTTTTGCCTGCAAGTGTTCATGTATTCCTTTTGGGTACACGACGTTGCTCATGAAAGAGTTGCAGCATCGCTCATCTGTCCTCAATCCCTCAGTGTGATGATAACGTGGTCGTCCTGTCCTTTCCACAGCATTTCCCCCTCAAAGTCCAGCATCTTGTGTTTGCGGCAGCGCAGGAGGATGCCCACCACCTTGTCTGAAATCTTCACGTAGCGGTCAAAGAGTCGTCCAAAGGTGATGACCGTCCGACCCTCCTTGTCTTTCAAGCCCATGTCTCTGATTATCCACACCATCTCCTCCATCTCTCTGTGGATGTGCTTGTTGGCCCGGTCGCCTCTCTCCGCGGTTTTGGAGCCGTCTTTGGGCCGACCGTAGCCAGAATCCCCTTTGCGGAGACGCTGGGACATCGCAAAGTCGTAGTCAAACTCCTCGCTGAACGGGTTTAGTTTCTGGCCTTCCATGTGCTGCTCAGACCACTGCTGCCAGCGGCTTTTGATGTCAGTCATGGAGGCAATCTTAATCTGTTGATAAAAAGTGGAGTTAAAACTGATTCTTAAAGATCCATTAAATAAACTACAAAGTAAAGCACATTTTTTAAACATAACCATGAAGCTGACAAATATAAATTACACTTTCCTTTCTCTCTGAATTTAGCTTTACTTGTTTTTTGCCGGAAAATTGACCACAACCTAATTTTTTTTTTAAAGATTTTAAAGGCATTTTTGTTCATTTACACAGAAATACACATAAACAGACTTTATCGTCATTCAACTGCACATTCACATTGTACATTTGAGCTAAAATCAATTGCGAGGCTCCAAGTAAGAAGAAAATGGAATGGAGATTTAGAGATTATATATTTTTTTTAAACTAAACCAATCTCCAATTGTATTTTTACAAAAAACTGAAGCCAGAATGATACTTGATGAAGATATCAGAGGGCTTTGGTTGGACACGAAGAAATCTTATTTCTCAAGCCAAAGACAGTTTCTGTGGCATCAGGGCAGTCATTCAATAAATTAGGATTTTGTTACAGATAACATTAATTTATAAGATTAAACGTACCTTTTGGAAATAACTTCCGTGCAGGTATTAAACATACTTTTATCAAGCCCACATTTCTGTAATCATAATTTTTTAATTGGTCTCATGTAACTTTCCAATCTTTAATGTCATGTTTTCCTTAGGTGTGAGCAGAAAAATCATCATAATTAAAAGAAATAAAGCACACTTCTGTGTAATTAGTCTATAAAACGTGTCTCACGCCGTGAATTAAATGACTGAAATAACTTTTTCAATTGTACTCTAAGTTATTAAACGAGTCTGAACAAGAATTACTCTGATGAAGGTTTTTTTTTTTAAGGAAAAACAACCAGATGCGAATTTTAAGTCTTCCTCATTGGCATTTCTGCAGGGCTGAGTGTCACCATATCCTGGCCTCTGCTGCCGAGATGTCTTGATTTCTCTAAGAAACTTGGCTCGCAAGATCGTCGGCCACCTTTGAGTTGTAATCCGCAGGATCACCTCCCCCCTTTCAATGTGTACATCACCCACTTTCCACCAAATTATTATAGCAATAATTTGAGATTGGTGACCTTTAGTGTTGAAATAAACTCCAGCTCACCGCTTGAATTTGATATCCAGCCTGACATTTGCTTTGCCCCTTCGCTTGCATACTGTACACTTATTGGAATATGTTTCCTGAATAAACCACCATGCTCAGAAGTACAGTTTGCAATCTTCTGGAAATAGTTTCTAAGAAGCTATTCCGCAGCTATTTCTGTTGGTTCCTGCAACATAATATATACATAATTATATATATATATAAAAATGCATAAAATTATCTCTTCCCCTCGAATAAGTATTTTAATAGATTATTAAAAAAAATCTTAACTATTCAGTACTTCCTCTGAGTCTCCTTCTTTCCTTCCACCTCTATTGGTATTTCCTTCAGATCGCCAGGCCTTCAGATCGCTGTCATTAAATCTCTCAGGTATTTGCACTATGAAAAGCAAAGTACATGCCATGGCCACGGGGTTTCCCTGAAACTACATGGACTTTTTGATAATATGGTTAAGTGACTTTTTCTATATGTTGTATGATTTACAGCAGTTGCAGTTCTTTTTTTTTTTTTTTTTGGTGCAAAAGCTATTATTGGTTTGTAAATGATAGTATTGAGTTCTCAGCCCTGTTGCATGTTGATTTTTGTTTCGCTCAGAAAAAACATTAGAATCTGAATATATAAGGGTTTAAATCTTAAAAAAATACATCTGTACAACATTGCTGAGTCACAGTGAACATTTTAACCTGCTGCTATTGTCTTTTAATACGACTGTTGCCTACTTTCTGCACCGTCAGCTGCTATTCCTGAGAAAAAATAAATAAATCAAAACCAAGTTGGGCTTTACAAGCTAAAGCTTGACACTCAGATCCCTGCAGAAAGCTGTGCTGGTTTGGTTTTGATGGGACTTGCCTTTCTTGGTTTAGATGAAGTCTTGCCACTTTCATTTGTGTCATTCTCACAAATAGTGATTTTCTCATATTTACAGCATCTGTCTGTGTCTCTTTTCACGCCCGTCCTTCAGCAATCCCTCCACAATGGCTGGTAGTTCCACATGAAGGTCGGATTGGAATACACATTGCAGAATGTGACTATATTTACTGACATATATTTCATTACACAGCAGTTACACACACACACACACACACACACACACACACACACCCTGGAGTGTGTTTTTATAAGCTGAACTTTCTCACTGGTGACTCCTTCAATATGTCAAGGGGGCCCTAGCAAGATCCCTTGCCTTTTATGGCAGAGATGTTAACAGTTATGCAACCGTTATCCTGTTTGCCGTCCGTGAGGGGCTTGGATTTCCTCAGGTGACTTTAAAGCCTGTGTTCTTGCCGTGTGGCATTTGTCATAATAACTGTGTCTATTTTAAGCTTTTCATCCTTCCCTATGTCTGATTCTTAGACAGAAGATGCATTTATTGTTTCAGAAACTTTCCATCCTTTCATACACAAGCGGTAGATTGTCTAATTAAAATCAAATCAAATAAAACCTATGATGAATGTGCCAACATATTCTTCTTCGTTGTTAGCTGTAGCAACAACCAGAGCCTAATATAGCAGTTTAAAAGACGCCCAATCACAAAAATAGGTTACGTCTTCACAAACATTTCATCAGTAAGCTTTCTTACGTCACAGGTATGTCTGATTATGTATGAAGGAGCCTGAGTGGATTTTTATGCTAAGAATGATACACGTTTAGTTTGCTCTGTCTACTTTATTCCTGGCAGGGTTACTGTAGGATTGACTGTGTCTGCAACTTGCAGTAAGATGCATATTAAACATCCACCCAAAGTGAAACAGAATTATTTCTGCAATCAGTGGAACGTTTATCATTTTCTATTTACCAACAGATTCAATCACGCTGAAAACCCCCGGCTTTTATCGCCTTTCATTTCATCTGCAATAAACCCACAAAGAAAAATCCCAAGCACACGTTATGATCCACTAGAGAAGAAGCACTGGATTTTTAAAATGATTAACAGTGTATCTTGAGCAGATCAGACATAATTTTATGTTTGAGGAATTATGGGAAACGTAACTGTTCCATCTCCGACAGCATTCTTTACCTATAACAAAAACTACCACTTAAAACCATAAATGAATGGGCAAAAAAATGTATGCACTTTCTGTGATTTAACAGCATAATATGACAAGAGGTCAAAAATGAATTCAGCCTCTGATGGTCCATCTGTAACGGAGTTGACAAAGCAGCTAAATAGACCAGCGTATGTGATCAAAAGACATTTCTATAGGTCCTCCTTGTAAAGTTAAAGTGCAAATATAATTATATTATCCAAATTTTAGGTCTAAAGGTTCTTACATGTTTTATACCATATTTGTCAGTTTAATGCTGCTTATTCATGGTTAAGAAAGATGTAATCTATGCAAAGCATACTGGCGTTTTTTTTGGCAAAACTGTTGGTCTATTCAACAAAATGAGCAGGTTGTTCATGTTTATGCATATATGCATGATACCTGATCAAGTTTTTTTATGTTTTTATATCCAGTCCCACAGACTTCAGATTTTTAAACTGTTTAAACCAAACATAAAACTGTTATAAAAACCTGAAAGATTGAGGGAAAGGAGGTGTTCTTCTAAGGCATCAGAATACTATCTAGTTTCTTTTTACCGTTTCTTTGCTCTTTACTTTAACCACTTTACCTTTGGTCTGCCGGCCTGCGTTTTAGCCTGGCCATTACTTTGTTCGACTTTTGAGTCGCTGTTGTCGCTGAGTCCTCCTTCCTCTCCAAGTCCGCTGTCCTCTGTGTCCACGCTGCTGTTCCTGGAGCTCAGCTTCTTCTCCTGGAGCATCACCTTCTTGTCCTGAACGCTCCCACCTGCTCCTGCGTCTGCGCTCTGCAGCGCCCTCATCTGACGGCGACGCGTGGGCGACTCGTTGCCCAAGAACTTCTTGCTCTCTTCTGGACCCGACTCCATCTTGTCACGGATTTCGTTGATGACATTGTTGCTGCTGCACTCGCTGCGCTTCAGCTGGACAGACTTGGTCACGGCGCAGGTCCGGATTTTGTTTTCTCCGGCATCGCTGGGATCTGCTTTGATTACGCGTGGCGTAACGCTGAGTTTGACCGCGTGGTTGTGTTCTTTTCTGTCCTCCTCCTCGACAGACGAAGGCATCCAGCCACTTGGAATAGCCTCTTGTTTGCCACTATGTTCATTGGCCCATCCTTGCCAACTCTTGGCCAAATTTGCCACCATGGCAGCACATTTAATTTTACGTACAGCTCGTTTAAGGAGCTGAGGCCCCTGCGGTGAAACTGCGGCGGTGTCGCCTCTACTCATTGTGACAAGAGGATTTAAAAAAGTCTTTTTAAAAATGTTTTAGGTTTTCCAGTAATTCCAAAAAAAAAAAACTGCTGACAGAAACTGGACTGTTTTGTGAACTAAAATGAAGTCCACAGCAGGTGCCGTGGCTGCTGAGTAATTTTATAAATGAGATGATAGCACACTAGCAACGGATTGAAATGTCATCAAAGTTTTCAAAAAATGTTTTCTCCAGCTCAAAAAAAGCACGTTAATCAAGAATATGAGGAAAAACTTTCATGGCAAAACTAAACAATTTAAAAAAAAAAAAAAATAAGATATTTTTTTTCCGAGTTTCCGGATCAGCTCTCCAAAGCTTCCGCGGTTTTAACCAAAAATGTTCCTGACGATCTTGCCGGCACCTCAGCCTTTAAAAGCCTCGATAGATCTTTACAGAAACATCCGGAGCCTTCCGGATCATGCGACGGGTCAGCGGGTGAGCTGCTGGTGTGAAGGCTGCACGGGTTTTCGCTTTTAATCCCCTGCTGAAGCCCCTCTGGCACCCCAGTCGCCTTTAAATAGCGAGCGGTCGTAAAGGAAGTGATGCCGCGCAGCGTCCATGTGAGACATAAAAGTCCCGCGTCAACATTCCTGTTGCAGACAGACACACACATATACACACAGTTACTGCGGAGTGGAATTTCTCCCAGTGGAGTTCAAGGAACAGGTGTCCCGTGTTTTTAGTAACTCCCCGATTTCTGTCCTTAAGCATCACTAACAGGCCTTTCCTATGAGTTTGTCTGCTATACAAGACAGGATAGCATTCATGGCGTAACCATGAATGACTTTACGTTGTTTATTTGGGGACATGTTCTCATATAAATACACATTTCTACCATGCTGGTCACAGACAAATAAAGAAAGATGACTGTTTCTCTACGTCTGTGCTTGTAAAACAGAAACTACGTCAGTGTCTGTGTATTTTTATAGTAAAGTGATGTGGCGACATCATTCTGCCATACTGTTGAGATCATCTATCCTAGTGACAGTAAATGGACAGAACCAAAAATAATCATTTGGTGCCCAGTGCTTGGTACAGGTAAGGACTTTATCCATTTATCCGTCGTGCCTCATGGTTTGCTGGCTGAAATTTCCAATGATTAAGCTTGATCAAAAGGTTTGTGATCAATTTATAAGCCAAGATCAAGTATGTTCATTAAAAAAATAACTGCCTTCATAATTGGCTGAATTTAATTTTGGTGGAAGAAGAAAAAGAGAGGAGTGTACCTGATGTTAGATGTCATTTAAATAAATTTTTTAAATAACTGCTTTACATGTTCAGTTACAGTTTTAGGCCTTTTTTGTTCTCATTGTTCTGAGGTTATTCGTTTTGGCAAAACCTGCTAGAATAAATTCAAAAGTCTAAAATACCAAAACATATCAATTTCTGAAGCATCCCCTTCTAATTCTATTAAATATTGACTTGTATATATTGCAGCAAATGTTCCCTCTCGAAAATGTCCCTCTCTGATGAATTATTCTGCTTAAGAAAATTGGAATATTTTTGGTCATTTGAAACCAAAATGTATTTGTTCAGTGAAGAGTGGGTTCATTTTATTTGACAGGAAAAAGCCAAGGATATCATATTGACTGCAAAGTCATGACAATGAGCACAGAGATGGCAATTTGATAATTTAGCAAGAATTAAGTTTATTATTTAATCCACTTTATTTTAGGTACTTTACAACAAATATCCTGTCAAGGTAAGTTATAGACAAGCAGCTCTAACTCATAACTAATTATGAAGAATCAAATCATGTTCACATCATTCCAATTCCTAATAAAACAAAGCAATCATGTAGTCAGTCATACAAATAAATTCAGCATCCAAGGAAACCCTATCAAGTTATTGACTGACATTTTGTGAAGGCAGATCATAACCAACTTTTAAGTACAGTTTCTGAAGAAGAAATAGGGGTGCAACCTTCCCACCCGTTTACTGGAAACGCTCCAAACAAGTATGTCCAGACAAATTTATGACCGTGATCAAACCTTTGATGCCTGTCAATTTTGAACAAACTTCCTGTTCAAAATTCATACTTTGCGTTAATTATTTACCTTCCCTCAGTTTTTCTGTTCACTCTCTTCCACGGCTGTTCCTAAGGCCCTGATTAGCTCCCGCACATTCAATGTCATTCTCCACTCTTCCCTCAGTATATAGTCCAGCTGGTTGTCATTGTTCTTTGCTGGTTCCTCCTGTTACTCCACATGGGTTCCATGTCCTGTTCTTATTATGTAAGCTTATATTTTAATTATTAATTAATTAGTTTTTATCGTCGGGACTCTCGTCTTTTCTTGGTTTGTTTGTGGGCAGGATTTTCAGTTAATATCAATTCAGCTGTGGTCTGTTCTGGACTTCATATGATATATGCCCTCTTTAATTTTTGAACTGTAACACTGAAACACTGAAATGCAAATAAAAAATTTTCTGTTTACCAAGAGATATAATTATCGTATTGTGGTACTCAGCAAAGAGGTGGCTGAGTTTTTCTTTTTTACAATTTTGTTGTGTTTTTTTTAAATACCCCGGAGTTTACAGTCTAAAAAGAATGCCATTGCATTTAAATCATACACTTAAATTTTTTTTTGGATTGAGCTGTTGTGTCATTTGCAACATGTTTTGCTGGCCAGAGGGGTCAAGCAGCTATAGGAAATGTAAATACAATCGTATTAGTCTATTAAAGAATACAGTATGACCATAAACATGGAAACTATTATTCAATGTGAACTAATAAAATTTGCTGGAGACAATTCCCCTGTGATTCACTCTAATGTAGCTTGTCACATGATGTGGAGATTCTAATCTTTAGGCTAACACTCATTAGTGCGTGTGTTCATAATCAACATAAAACATATTAACCCCATTACAGCACTGCCTCTTACAGTACTATATAATCTACTGTAAGAGACATATTTTTAAATTCAGTGAGGAACATTCTGCATGCACTGATAATAGTTTAAAACTATTTATTCAGACTAAATGGCATAGCCAAATTTAACCAAATTTAAAACTGATTCATATTCACACATCTTATAACAGATCAACAGTTTTCCTTTTTTTATGACTCAGCAAAATCACATGAATATATATCCTGTTTATTTGACTAGCATATGTTTGGCATTAGTTCTTTTCTTACAAGATTTTTTAAAACTTGACTTGATAAAATGTTTTTAAATTAGATTTAAAGCTAAATGTGTCTTCTGAGCGTCTCCGGGTAAAAAAATAACCAAGTGAGGGGCCAAGCCGGTATATTATTGGGTCTTTAACATATGTGTGTGTGTGTGTGTGTGTGTGTGTGTGTGTGTGTGTGTGTGTGTGTGTGTGTGTGTGTGTGTGTGTGTGTGCAGGCTTTGGGTTTCCAGCCTCGTACCAGCTGCTGTTTCACGTGCACGCTGCCACTGCATGCTGTGCGCTGCAGGCTTGAACAGAAATAGATATGGTTGGCACTAGAAAGCAATGAGAAAGGTGTGAGAACACTATGTAATGATATGAGTATTTTTGCTTGAGTTAATCAGAGGAGAAGCTTTTTATGTATGCTGACTGTGTGTCACTGGCTGAATAATGATTCAGTATACTTTGATGAGAAAACTTTGTGTTGCTTCACCTCCAGCATCACTAACGTTTGGTGGTAAGAGAGGATGCAGACAGGCAACCAATACTAAAGAATAATATCGTAAGTTTTCTGTCAGAAATTCAAACTTGGTCGCATTGTTTCATTGTCCAATAACATTGTCATGTTTTAGGTTTTTGTTTGCTTTACTTTGGACGTTTCTGGACTTTTCCTGTCAGCCTGTCCCCTCTCAGCCACTTTCCAATCTGCTCAAGCTGCGCATACACTGTATGATTTTTTGCCCTTTGTTGGCCGATTCTTTAGTCGTGCGAGAATATTTTGGATCGGGCCAAGTTTCAGCTGCATCGTGGGTCCTGCGTCGTGTCAGGGGATAACGAGGGACGATTAGCCTCTCACGACCATCTCCCGATCAGGAATCAGACGGTCGGATGAAAATCAAACTGTCTGAAATTCAGTCGGCCCTTGTGAGGAGATCGTGAGCGCCTCCTGCTGTTGAAGCAGAGCTACAAGCCGACTTCCCCCAACCTCGCGCATGTGCAAACATAGGTATTCTATTTCTTCTCAGATGAAAACATAGGAGTGGAGAGAAGCATGGCGGCGGTATGTGTGACATGGAGTCAAACTACGAAGAAGCAACTCGTAGAATTGCCAAGGCAGCGCATTTTGTTCTAGTTAGCCTCATATTTAACAGAGAGCATCGACACTTCAGTTTTTTCTTCTTCTACGGTTTACATTGCTCTTCCGGATAGACGAGATCGAGTAGCGCCCTCTCTCTGCGGGGCTGAGTCCGACGTGTGGTTTTTAGACGTACAGTGTGAGCAGTCAGGGAGCATCAGAGCGTCGGGCCGGACAGTAAGAACAGATATGGTGAGCAGTGAACTTTTAAACCCTGCGGTTTCATTTACAGTTTGAGCTGTATCTGAGTACAATGATTGAAAATATCGTACAGTGTACGCCCGGCTTCAGTCTCCTTCCAGCCAACACCTTGCTGTTATTCAGATCCACCTGCTGGACTAATTAGTGACCTCTGTTCACCTGTCTACATATACCTGCCTCAGCCTACTCATCCCTGCCAGAATGTCACTTTTCCTCTCGTGTCAGCTCGCCCAGTTGGATGTGCCCTGTCTCTACCTATATAGGCTATATTTTAAGTTGAAGTAAAGGTGGTGTTATTTAAGTGAAGAAATATGCCGTAGGCCTAACAGTGTTAGGTGGAAAAATATACAAATGGAAACTAAAATATATGAATGGAAAATTATTGCTTTCATTCAATGTAGTTGTTTTATAAATCTTTTAGGACTCTGACTATGGAACATTAAACTCTACTGTAACTAAGCGTAACTAACATTCTTGAGAGCGCAACATAAAGTTTCCTCTGAAAGATTTTCTGCGTCACCTACGTTTTTAAAAAGCTGCTGTTGGCATAAAAATGAAGAGCAGCACAAAGAAATCTTTCAGAAGAGAGCAACCCCGTGTTGTGTTATAAAAGTGATGTACGGGTTGAGAATATTTAGATAAATCGATGACAGCGGCGGGAAGTATATTAAACCAGAAATGATAAGACATTTAATCGTGGTCTGATCAGCCTTTCCTGACAGAGACTTCTGTGCAGTATTTTCCCCCCAGCATATAGGCTCTTTCCAGACACTTCCTTGTGCAGATATCAGCTTTGGAGTAGGAAAAACTCAGGGTTAACCCTAACAACTCTGCTCGGAAGCAGGGTTCCTCCACAGAGTAATTTGTTATCATGATTTGACTCAGGGTCAAGGCTTCTGAGCTTTCTGAGACGGAAAAGTCAGGGTATGCTGGAATTTACCCCAGAAATTACTCTGAATATCCACTAACCCAGCTTTCTGAAACGGGGCCCAGGTGCACCAAAATGACAACAATCAGATGTTCCAAAAAACATGAATGATTTTACAGGTAGAGACCACAGATAAGTTTCCCTCCTCATGTTTTATTGACTGTTTGTCAGTAGTTTTGCTTTTGACCAGGGTCAGTGTGACTAGTGGTAGCATGAGGCGATACCTGGACCCTACAGAGGATGAACAGGTAGTACAACCACATCAGGACGGCACATGCCTTTGCCGGAAGGTCGGCTGTGTCTCTCACCACAGTCTCAATAGCATGAAGGACATCTTTGGAGACAAGGAGTTAGACCCTTAGACCCACTGTGAGACCCTTTGCATGGTGCAGTAAGTCTTGGATTCCTCCCGGTGGATTATAATGCACGACGTCATGTGCCAACAGGACACAGAGCGGTCCTGAAGAATGAAGAAAGTGATAACTATAAGTAGAGCATAAGTTTTTCAATTAAATTTTCTTGGTGACTTCAGATAAAGCCCACTGTGGGTTGATTGTTTTCATTTTAATTAAACGATGAAGCATCCTTTTGTTCTTAACACAATACCCACTCCATATCAGTGGGGACATCCAACATACATTTATTTCTCAGTTGGGATCTCATGTGTTTCCAAAGTGTTCGCTAAATTTTTTAGCTAATTGCATTGCATTTTTTTCTAAATGCAATGCACATGAAATTTAGCTTATCTTGCACTATGTTACTTAAGCAAAGCAATAGTAGCCTATATGTTATATGTATTATTAGCTTAGGTTATTTTAGATTTTTTAAAATGCATTTCTAAAATAGAATTTTTTAGCACACCTTTTAGTTTCTCTTCTCTTAGCTTATTTGAGCCTTTTTTCTCCTAGCCTGGTTTATGTTCTTATGAAGAGTGGTGGGTCAGATAGAATCTAACCAGGTCTGCATATCCCACCCAACCCTCTTACAGTACTGATTAGGTTCGAGTCAAGATGGACTTTTTTTCCTCTGTACCTTCTTATCAGGTTCAACAACTGCAGTGAGAAAAATTTGTACAACCTACATTTTATCCAGCTGTCGCACTGTTATATTGAAGATTACATAGGGAATAGCTAAATACCAAAGTTTCGGTAAAATGGAAAAAAAAAACAATAAAAAAAAAAAACACAATTGTTTTTTCCTGACCCAAGGTCCTGCTAATCTCCCACAGCCAGGCCTGTGTATCGTCACACTCATAAGCTGTTGGTGTGCTGAAAGGGAAAATGCTCCATAAAAATTATGGCAGAGGAAAATCGTACTTTAAAAGGATCATTACTCAAATGGAGTTTTCAAAGAGAGATATATTTGAAGCTGAGAACAAAGCCTGGATTTATGAGTCACACACACTTGAAATACAAACTGAAAAGTGAACACGCGAAATCACTAAACTTCTCTCCGCAGAAAGTGAAATGTTTCTCAAATTTACATGACCACAGTGCCGTGTAAGAGAAGATTTTTATTATAGGCATATTTCACAACCCTACACAGATAATGTAGCAGTTACAGAACACGCCCGGCATATATTTGATCAAATTGTTGTACAGGGTGTGTAGGTTGTGAAATTATGAAAATTACCATTATCCTGGAGCCACAACTCTGTTTCCTTTGTTATCCAGAACATTCAAATTTTCAATTCATATCCCTTGAACTTGTTCATATTTTGTCATGCTACAACCAGAGCTTTCACTGTCTTTTTGTAGTATTATAAAGTACAAAAGGTATGGTGTCCTTGTGAAATGGAAGATAAATTTTGCCCCCCTCCAAAAAAGGTTATTAAATAAAATAAAATCTGAAATGTGTCCCATGCATTGGTATTTCCTCTACTATATTCTGACACCCCAAATACAATCAAGTGGAACCAACTGTCCTCAGAAGTTACTCAATTACTTAACAGACTCCATACATCTCTGCATAAATACAACCGTTCTTCGAATATCTAAGAAGTCTCTAACTACTGAGCTGCACACTGGTACAGTTCCGTGGGTTGTTTTAGGGACGATAATTCAATAACAATATATATCGATTGATAGTCGTACATCGTTGATAGAAAAAGTGTCAATAAAAAGTTCAACATAAGAACAGTTTCCCTTCCTTTTGTATTCTAGCCATGTAGGTTAATATTACAGTAGTTACATCCTCCCAACCAATCACAAACAAAGATGCAGGAACCAAGCTCCACCCCCTTCAAAGAGTTCAGAGAGCCTGCGTTTTTTTCTTCTTTTTTAAAAACTTGCAGTTTTGGTAAAAAGTTGGTTAAATAAAGGTTTGAGTATCAATTCAGTGTTTGTGGCTTGTTTCTCTAAAATAGGTAATTAAGCAACAGCATAAAATGGCCAGGGCACTTGAAATATATGTTTTGAATTAGTTGAGAATTATCGAAATTGATCATTATGATTTCTATATTCATCTATATGCTTTTTTTCTATATCGTCCAGCCCTAGGTTGTTTTTCACTGGGCCAAAGAGTTAGCGATTTGTAATTTCAGAATATGAGAAGGATTTCATCTTTGAATTCTGGAAGCATCCATTTTCCTCCGTCGGTGGGCTTGGCACGGAGGAAGATACAAAGCCGAGACGGAACAGGGATGCAAGCTTCTGAGAAATAATGGAAGCATGAACATGTGGCATGACCCAGAAATGATTTTTTTTATTGTGTTCGTGTTTGTGAGGGTTACTATCCCCTAACATCATAGTTGATAGGAAGTTGCTGGAAAGACAATCTGAGTACAGAGTAGGGACCAGTTATGCTGTGAGACGCTGTTCTAGAATGTTTTAATCATATAAAGCACTTTGCACTGTCATTGTACTGAAATGAGCTATACAAATAAATTTGCCTTCCCTTACCATACTAATACACATACATACATACATACATACATACATACATACATACATACATACATACATACATACATACATACATACATACATACATACATACATACATACATACATTCATTTTAATTGCTGTATTATTATCTGTGTTTCTTGTGGTTTTCTCTGTTCTCTTGATGGTTTGTTCTGTTGACTCCTTGTCTGGTTTAGTTCCTGAGTTTCCTCCGCAATATATTTTGAAAATTTTCTTAATTTTTTTATCATTAAAACTCTCTGACTTATTTTCAGTTTTGCTTTGTGACTGAGTCCTTGACACCGAAACATAATACATATGGCTCATAGTCTTGGAAGACTCTTCCAGTGTTACCTTCTGGAACACTAAATAGCAAAGAGTGTGTTCAAATTGTCTGATTATGGTTCTACAGTGTTGAGTTGATTATTTGAGAGATTATTTGTAAATAGATTATACACAACATATTACCTAAATTCTCTCGTTAAACTCAATGTAACAATATATTTATGAACATCTAATCTTAAATATAAATGTCATACCTTTCAGTGAGAGATGAGAGATTCTTATAAAATATGTACAGGACTTTTTCACATTTTTTTTCACCTTTAATAATAAACACCTTCATTTACAAATTGCATTTTGTGTTTACTTGTGTTGTCCTTGACTATTGTTTAAATTGGTTTGATGTTCCGAAACACTTAAGTGTGACAAACATGCATAGGAACAGGAAATGAGGAAGGGGGCAAACACTTTTTCACACCACTGTATTGTTGTTGCATTTACTGTGGAGCAATGTTTGTGAGTTAAATAAAATAAATGACAATAAATATATTGTCTCTGCACTAATATAACACTCCAAGTTAATTTATTCGTAAAATGGGTGAGGGAGGAAATGAGTGGCTTTACATGCAGTCATTAACAATATTTACTTTCTGTGCAACAAGGATCACAGTGTATTTCCATTCAGTTCGTTCATCTCATGGATAATGGGCGTCTAATTGGAGGATGTCTTTTTCAGTATGTGCTGACGCCATCGCTGTCGGAAGGCGAGCCAGAAGTGAGATCTCATTACTGGTTGGTTCTTCTGGCTGAGCTGCCAGTCCTGGCAGAGCGAGAAACACACTGCGACAGCAATGCCGGTGACACATTTACACACATTTATGCCTGCAGCCCAAACTCTAAAATGGCCTTTCATAAAACTTTACCCACCTTTCCAGAAATGTTGTCCACTCCTCGTGTCCAAAACCCAATAAGAAAGGGGATAAAGTTGGATTTCCAGAAAGTACACTGTACATACATAACACACGCACACACAAACAAACATGGACATCCTGTCCAAGTTTCACAGCAAGAAGACAGATTGGAGTCAGCGCGAGCGTGGTGAGAGGAATGTTTCTTTGGCAGTCATTGATAAAGATGACATCACTGCACAGCCGTGGCAATGAACAATGTGTTCTGATCCATCTCCGGTGAAAAGAGCAACTGTCCCTTCCTCTTTATTTTTACACAGTCTGGTTCTGCAGAGGAAAGTGCTTTGCAGCCCCAACAACTGCAATTATTGCTGCAATATAAAATGCAACAATGATAAATGATCAAATATGTAATATAACGGTATGTATCAATATATCAAATCTCAGTAGGGGCATTTCTGTGTTGCGTTTGGACTCTTTTTGCTTCAATAGAGGTAACCTTACACTACTGGCTCACAACACCAACAACAATTGGTTTAACATAAATTAAACTGAAAGAGAAGTTACATCAGGGCAGCTTATTAGCGTTTGTGTTATTTAATGACTTGAGTGATTAATAAATTGATTCATTTTCATGGAAGATAATTATCCATCATGCTTGCTTATGAATATCTTTTGCAACACATTTAAAGGGGAAATAAGTGAAATTTCACCACCAGGTGGGGCGTTGAGCACCGTCTGTAGACCAAAACAAGATGTGTGATAAGCCAAGCCTCCAAAATCGGAGCACCAGCTGCATTAAACAATGCTAACTGTGTGCGCTGGGCTACCGGCGACTCGCTGCAGCTTTTAACATCTCACATAACAGTAATGTCTGGCTCATTGCTGGTCAAACTCCAATTAACCTCCAATGAACCAATTAACCCACATACCACAATGGTAGCATTACATTGAATCGAATCAACCTGGCAACATAAGTCTGATAAGACTATAACACCAACAAAAACCAACATTTGAGTTCCTGCTGTCACTCACCTGTAGGCAGGACAATAGCTAGCTCCGACTCAAACTGGAGCTGCTGACATCACACACACACAGAGATGGTGTGTGATATCATGCCATTTTCCATCTAAAAAGATACCTTTAGCTCTTTACAAAAAAAATGTTTCAGTTGTTTTTTTCTAAAGTAAGGACATTTGACTTATTGCTACTTTAAATGCATCAAAAATAATTCATTCAAGGACACGTGTAGTTAAACGTATGGCTGTGTTTGATTTTGGTGCTCAGTATTATGACTGAATGATGTTTAGGCGCAAATGAGGAGCACCTGAGGTGCTCCATCATCCCCTGATTGTCTCACTGTGCTCCAGCCAATCAGCATCAGCCTTCATCCTTCTTCAGTCGATCATTCTGCAAGACTTCGCTTATAAAGCTCTACATCCATGGGTTCTCCTGATCTTCAACTGGGCTTCGACCTACCTCGACCCCATCTCCTCCTTTGCGCTGGCTTCCTTATCTCCTCTGGTCTCCCCACCATTGTCCAGACCCCGGGGGAAGACTTCACTAATCCTAATCCTAAAATGACCATCCATGCTCATACACATTCACAGCTTTCCCAACTTCTATCGCTGTCCGAGTGCTCGCAAACTTTCTGATGTGTGTCAATAAATCCTTCTAACTGCGTCTTCTGTCTGTGTGAGTCTCTCTAGGTTGAAATGTCTGTAGTTTGCTCTCATCTGTACAAAAGACCTTTTATATTTTACCCTTGTGTGGATCTGCATGTTTCCATTTTGTCACTTTGTTGCTGGTTTACCTGTATTTCCCTCCTGCCGGACAAATCATCATAAAAATATTTTTATTCTCTGATGTGCTGTTTTGCAAAAATCTTGCTTATTTTACTGTAACTTGGGAAACCTACGATGGGCTGCCACTTCTGTTTTGTTTAAAGAGAATATGTTTTCTCCTGGCAACACTTTCAAAACAAGTCACACTTGTTCAACTCTGCAGCAAAAACTACTAATGAATTAAACGACATCTTGTACCATATATTTCTAATAGATCCAAGCAAGCTAATATTTTAATCAGAACTTTTAACAAATTGGGATTATTACTTGACCAATCTTGACCATTTTGTCCAAACCTTTAGTTGATTTGACAACATTTTCCCACCAAAAGTAATGACATGCGGATGATTTCATTGATCCCTGCCAAAGAGGAATATTCTATATTATGAAATTCTTGTTTGTTTATGCACTCATGGCTCGTTCTGCACTTCATCATTAATGTTTTCATTTATCTACACACAGCTATTGTGTCTTTAAATCGATCTGAAGATTATCTATGCAGTAAGAATAAAAGAATGTCCATTTTCTTCAATTAACTAAACTATGGTATTTGATCTGGACAGAGACTTGTATCTTCTGATATCTGAGAAAATAAATATTTTTCTATTTTAAATATAGATCCACACAGCAGACATGTTAGCACAATCCATGATAATGCTTAATGATTACTGCACCAGTGAGATAAATTCATGCATAGTTCCCTAACAACAAGCATCAGCAGTTACAGCCACTTCCTCAATTATTGCTACCGCTGATAAAGATGTGCACAAACGCTTTCTAGCAAAAGGTAGACATGAGGAGTTATTGACCTCAAGATGACACTCTTTGCCGCAGTTCTCTAACAACTCTCTGTGATTTATTTCTTTTTTTCTGACCTCCTATATATTTCTCCGTACTGTGTGTGGTGGCAAGACAAACTAAATTCTTTCTTCAGCCTTTTTTGTCTCAGTTCCGGTTTTAAACTTTTTCAATTTTGAAAGTAGATGCGGGTAAGTTCACGCAAGCATGTACTGACTTTTCCCCCATATTTCCTGACAGATGAAGATCAACACATCTGCCTAGCTTGAAATAAACTGGCCTCTGTGTTATGTAAATTTTTATACATCAATAAAACAGGAAGTCATGGATTGTTAATTACAGTTAGTGGATATGCTAATCTACTCGAAGAAATAAAGCATTACAGGGGTGTGGGTAAGTGTGGCACTGATGTTTAAAAACAAACATCCAAGCAAATGTTTGCACTACTGCTTTGTAGCAATGAGAACCTGGGTTTAAATCTCAGCCAGGTTTAAATTTTACAGCTTGGACTTAGGTGTTATCTCTGTAGATGTATGAATCCCCCCCAGGTAGTCTATCTTCCTCCCACAGTCCAAAAATGTTATCTTAGGTTATTTGAAATATATAAATTAATCTACTGCCACTGTTTTGCTGAAATGTGCATTCTTCTGTAATGTTTTTTCTTTTTTTCCCCCATGTTCAGCACTTTGAATTGTCTTTTTACTGAAAAGTGCTTTATAAACTTGCTTTGCTTCAGTACCCCTGCGACCCTGCAAGGACAAGTGGGTATATACAATGGATGGATATAACTTAAAGTTTGGATGTTGACAAAAAAAAGTGTAAGTGACAATATGGCACTGCAATGAAGAAGCCTTTATTTTAAGGATTTTTATTCAACTTTACGAGATGTAACAATCATTGTGCGATAATTAAAAACCTTTTGATTAGACTCCCCCAACCCTCACCCAGATTAAATTATGGCAAAGAATCTCTCATGCTCTGACCAGATTTGAAACCAAGAGGTCTATTTAGTGTTTGAAGGTTATTATTTGGGATTCACTCCTATTTACAGCTATAATTCTGAATTTATGTTCGTCAAGGGCCATGTTAGATGGCCACAAATACAGCAACTGGCACCAGTGAACCTCAGCATGGAGTGTGAGTGGTGGCCTAGTGGTTAGGGAGCCAGGTGTTGGTGTCTTGGAGAAGCTGCAAAGGTCGTCAGTTTGAAACTCAGTCTGTCACTCTGAGTCCCTGAGCAAGGCCCCTGACAACAGATTGCTCTCTGTGCACCACTCAGTGTGGTAGCACGCTGCTTCCAAAGGGATGGGTCACACACACAGACAAATTTCCCCTCTGTGGGACTATAAAGGGAAATATTTATGAATTTAGCTTTTCTCTTTAACATGTCGTAGAAAGTACTCCTAGACTAAGACGTCAGTCCTTTCTGTGTCTGTTTGATCTTCTCGAATCCCCAGGTCATGTTTATGTCTCTATAAATAAACTACATTGAGTTGAAGTCAGTTTAATGAGTCACATTCCTCACCTAAACATAGAAACTACTTTTTGCAGCTGCTGGGGCAGTAGATTTGGTACCTAAGCTCTTAATTCTCACTTGGTTTTTGCCTGCATGAGAGTTTTTTGTTTAGTTTTTTTTCTTCTTCTCATGAACCTAGAAAGAAACTCATGCCACATGCCACTAATGTCTTAATGTCACAAGGTTAACTGCTAGCTAGTCTTGAGCGAAGCATTACAGCTTTTATCATCACAACACAAGCACACAGAGCAAGTAACATTCAAAATAAAGACAGCTTAATATTGCAAAGTAAGAAAAATAGCTAAATAAACATGGACACTCAGTTAAAGCAATCCCTTCTGAAGTGTTAAATTTTATCTCAAGCATAAGAAATGATGGTCATCAAAAGCTTCAGCACTTTTCATAACAACACAGACTTTTTGCATTGATCAGTTGGCATTGCATTGCACTAGTCTCTGGAAACATTGTTTTTTTTTTATGTCTAAAAAAATCTGGGTTGCTCTTCTTTTAGTCAACCCTGCACCTGTAATAATTTGCATTATCAGCACTGGGGTGACAAACGCGCCCAAAAGCAAAAGTTTGTCCTGTTTGTGCGGAGGCATGTTAGATAAGTTGTGGATGTTGCAGCATTCAGAGGTTAATCATTGTTATTTCTAAGAGCTAACGGAAGGCACGGGGAAGTGGGACAGCAGCAGATCAGAGCATGAAGCTCCATTCTTAGTGCAGGAGAGAGCCAGCCGCAGACAGAAATAAACCTGACAGGCGTTCTCTTAGTTCTGCATTCCCCGCTCTGTTCCCTTTCAACTGTGAATATGACACCGCTGAGTCACGCGGCGATACTGGTGTGTGTGTGCATGCGTGTGTCAGAGAAGTCTTGTCTATGTGAAGTTCATATGTTTTTATGCATATGTGCCGCTCCTTCAGGTATGCGTTACTGTTTGTGTAGATGTGAACAGTGAAACTTAATAGGATCAGTCATCTTCAGTCTTCTGTCCTGACAAAACACCAATGCACACTCACACATCTCCGCTTTGAAGTGCGACAGTGCATACGTGTCTCTAACTCACTGCCTTGTCCTTAATTCCTGCAGCAACGTAAGCTGATCGTCGTAGTTTATTATCTTCCTACTGTCACGAACAGAATACAATATTCTAAATCTCCCGTTATGTGACTGAGCAGACAATAACTTTGGGGATTCATGTGACACATTCAAAATGTGCATCATAAAACTGCTACAAATTTTTAAATATCATCTAAAAGACCTTTGAAAATAATGCAAATGCTATATACTCTTTATTTAAAGAAAAATATCTATATATCTATATATTTATATCTATATATCTATATCTATATATATCTATATATCTATATATCTATCTATATATATATATATATATATATATATATATATATATATATATATATATATATATATATATATATATATATATATAGATAGATAGATAGATAGATAGATATATATATCTATATATATATATACGTTTTAAGCCTTAAAAAAATTATCAAAAGCAGTGACAGTGAGAAAAACAAAATCTGGATGGATGAAATTAAAAAAATCTTAAATAGAAAAACTAAACCCTGACCAGGTCTGAGAAACAGAATAAAGCAGAAATTATATACTTTTTTTTACTCACTGAACAACAACAGTGCCTCTCATCAGTTTTCAAAATGTTGTTTGCAAGAATGATGCAATCTAGACGTTGGCTAACCTTGTCTGCTAGATGAATTCTCGCGGTTGACAAACACGAGAATCCATCTTGTACTGCTCTGGCTTCAATCGTCCGTGACCGGACCAAAAACGGTTCGGGCCAATCACGTTGCAGTATTATGGTTTAAGGCGGGACAAACCGGTGTGAAGAAAGCAAGAGCGATTGAGTCCACATCTGAAGCAAAATAATATGGCGGTGCAGGAGGACGCAAGCGTCGCTGCTGCTGTCATGTTTTGTCAGAATCAACGATTTCATCTGTGAAAGAAGAACTGCAAGAAGTGCCTTGACTAGTTTACCTTCTTGTGGCTGCTTACATTTTAATTTGATACCATGGTAGGCGGGCACTGGGTGTCGCTTCGGCCAATCAGCTCAGACGGTTCTGCTGAATGCCCCTCCTTTTCCAGAATGGTAAGCGGCCCCATATTGATAATGTGCAGAACGTAGAGTGCTACACATTATCAATCTGGCTGACCAGGTTAGACGTAAGCATGCCAAAGTCACAATTTCTTTTTTAAGGTTTTACTGGGACGAAATTCTGAATTAACTTTACTTTTTTACAAAAGTAAAATGCCTTTTTTGCATATTTTCTCTGCCTTGGTAATTACAGAGTTCCACCTGTTTGCAAATGTTTTCTTTTTAATTATTTTGAGTTTACAAAGTATTTCTGACATAACAGTCAAACTCCCTATCTCATTCTCTTCCTGTTTATGTTCTCCATTCCATTCTTTCTTAGCAGTCATTGAAAAATGGATGCATCGGTGATGTTTGTGCCCACTGTGTCATTCTGTGCTTTTCCCCCTGTTTACTCTCCACATCACAATTTTTCTACACAAATTGGACACAAGTAAACTTCCATAATGTAGCAAATAAATCTGTAGTGCCACCACAAAATGTCCAGATTGTAATAAAACTACATATATATGTTATTTTTCCATTTGCCTTTCAATCCTCCTCATTTCCAAAGCTATTGTAATGAATGATTAATGGTATTAATTTTTTACTTTCACTGTATTGAGGCAATCTGATCTACAGACAGCTTGAACTGATGACACATTTTTTTTTTCATCAGGGTCTAAATAAATAGCTTTTGCCATAAAAATAAACTTTTACCATAAACTGTTCTAGATTATATATTTCTAGATCTGTCAACTGTATGTCTATGTGTAGCACCTTATAACCAAAGCAATTTCCTCATATGTGTAAAAACAAAAAAAGACTTGGCAATGAAGCTCATTCTGATTCTGATTGCGCAAAAATATATATTTAAATCCACTAAAAAGTTCACATTAACAGGAAATATTTAATGCAACAATAATGATATATAAAATCTCAGTTGTGGCCTTTCTGTATGGAGTTTACACTTGTGCATGCAAAGCCATCCATCCATCCATCCATCCATCCATCCATCCATCCATCCATCCATCCATCCATCCATCCATCCATCCATCCATCCATCCATCCATCCATCCATCCAACCAGCCTGGAGGGATGCAGGGACATGGAGCCTGTCGGAAGAATCAAGTCGATTCATTTGACTTGCAGAAGTATTCATACCCTTTGAACCGCTTTTTACAATTAAATCCCCCTTCTCGTTAACTCAGCGGACCAGCTTCTCTTGGATGTGCCGAGGATGCAGTGGAAGCTCATAAGGGACAGAGTTGTTTTTTTTTTTGTTTTTTTTCTGTGGCAGCGCCAAGGCTTTGAAACTTCTTGCTGCTACACGTCAGACAGGCCTCTTCACTGGCTATTTTTAAATCTGCTCTGAAAACCCAGATTTTCTCATTAGCTTTTGACGCAGCATGGCAGAGCTTACTTTATCCATTTCATCCATTTTATTCAAGTTGCCTATAACGTATTTTATGTGTTTTATGTCACATCCATCTGTTGTTTTCCGCTTATTTGAGGTTGGGTCACGGGGGCAACGTGTCCAGGAGAGAAACGCAGACCCAGCGACCTCCTCCAGCTCCTTCTGGGGGACCCCGGGCGTTCCCAGGCCAGATGGGAATATATATTCCCTCCTGTGAGTTCAGGGTCTCCTGTCCACTTCAGCTGGCTCCTTTGGGGAGAAGCAGCAGCTTTACTTTGAGACCCTCCCGGATAACTGAGCTTATCACCCCATCTCTAAGGATGAGCCCGGCCACCCTTCGGAGGAATCCGGGATCTTGTTCTTTCAGTCATGATCCATTCCTCATGATTATAGGTGAGGGTTGGAATGTAGACGTACAGCAAATGTAGAGCAGAGCCTGTATTACTGCAGATTCAGCCTCAATCCGTCTTTCCATCTCTCCCTCCATCCTACCATCACTCATGAACAGGACACCAAGAAACTTGAACTCCTCCTCTTGAGGCAGAGACTGACCCCCCAACCCAAGGGATTCAATCCACCTTTTTCCAATCGAGGACCATGGCCTTAGACTGAGAGGAGCCGCCTCTCATCCTGGCCGCTTTGCACTCCGCAGACCTCCAGTCTGCATTGAAGGTCACGTCTTGAAGAAGCCAACAGAACCACATCATCCATTCCACACAAAGCAAAAATGCAATCCTGAGGTACCCAAACTGGACACTCTCCTCTCCATGACTACGCCTTGATATCCTGTCCATGAAAACCACAGGATTGGTGACAAGGGAGAGTCCAAGGCGCACTGGAAACAGGCCGACTTTGTGCTGAGAATGTGGACTCAGCTCTTGCTTTGGACATACAACGACTCCAAAAGCCGTCCAGTTACCCAATGCTCCCGCAGCACCCCACCAAATATCTCGGTCATGAGCCTTCTCAAGACCACAAAACACTTGTAGACCAGAGAAGTATACCCCCACGATCCCCTCACAGCAATTCTGCGAGGTTAAATATCTGAAATGAAAGCCACATGGCTCCTCCTGGATCTGAGGCTGGACAATCAGTCAGAATCTCCTCTCCAACACCCCAGAGTAAGCTTTCCCAGGGAGACTGAGTAGTGTGATCCCTCGATAACTGGAACACACCTTCTGGTCCCCTTTCTTAAAACATTTGTGACCACCACCCCTGTCTACCACTCCAGCGTTGTCGTTTATGCGACATTGAAGAGGCGTGTCAACCATGACAGCCCTACAATGTCCAGAGCCTTCAGAAACTCAGGCTGAATGTCATCCACGCCTGGCGCCCGGCCCCCATGGAGCTTTTTAACCACCTTGGCGACCTCAGCGACGGTGAAGCAAGTCCTCAGGCTCTACCTCCTCCGTGGGGGACATGGTGGAGATCCTCAAAGTCCTTAGACATAAAGTTTGCTTGAACCTTTTTGAATTTCTTATCATATAAACTTAAATTATTATTGTTATGTAATTGTTATTCTTGTTGTTGTCATACCAACAGAAAGTATCACTGACTTATGATGAGGTCTATGTACTAACCAGGTGATCTCTGACAGGAATTGGTTGCGCTCAGTTTTATTTTGGGGTTTCAAACTAAAAAATGTTCAACACTAATGCACCCTTTTTAGATATTGGTAAAAAAAAAAGAAGGTTTTGAAACCATGTAGAATATTTTGTTCACATTTCATTTCACGAAATTGTGGAAATTATTTTACTTGTGTTGCTCTATCACATATAATCCTGATTAAAGTGTTATTGTTTTTATTAATGTTATTGGATTAAATGTGAAAAAAGGTTCAAGGGATCGGAATAAGTTTGCATTTGGTTTTTGAAACAACTGTTTCATAAACCTTCGCCTTTTTTATGCACCAATATCTGGCAGCAGCAATATGAAATTGCTGCTGTCACACAGTTTTCGTCACTCTAAAATGCCAGAGCCTGCTAGAATGGATGCTCAGCACACAAAGACCGAAGCGACTGATTTTTAGAGGCCACATTTATCTAAGTCTCTGCTGATCTTAGTAAAATAGAAAAGATGTGACCCCTGAATTGGTGAAAACAAAAAGAATTTTGCCTTGTCTGAGAGTTCACTAAGAAGCTGTTTAAAGACTGCAGGGAGTAAAGTTGTTCTTTTCTTCCTAATTCTCTCTTCCTTGTGCTGTCAGGGGTCACGCTGGGATGTTTCCTCTGTATGAAAGCCAACAAACTGGACGGGTTCCTGCAAGCATCAGGACACAAGATTACAGATTTAACCACCATTTTCTCACTGTGTTATGACTATGCTATAACTTCTGCTGCTTAATACTCTGCCTTACAAGTAGCTACATTCACTGTTGATTATATTAGTTCTTTTTTTGCTAAGGAGCTTTGTTTTCTTTCATGGATAGAGGACAATATAGAGATAAAGAAAATAAAGAAATTTTTTTTTACCTGTTTCAAACCACAGGTGAAGATCTGATCAGAACATAATTGTCAACACAGTATTAGCAATACACTTAGTTTCACATCACAATGTCTTGAGCCTCTTACAACGTGTGGGAAATGTTGAAGGCTATTAGGAAGTACATCATCTGCTGCATTTATTTATTTTTTCATTGCGTTTTTCCAAGCATGTAGGGGATAAATATGGTGCAGTGAATAGAAATGAGATAACACCTGCACACACTGTGTCTTTCTATGGTGTGGTGAAGCGTTCCATCCAAAGCCGAGTAATCATATGATATGTACATGTTTAAATAGATTAGATTAGATTCAACTTTATTGTCATTACCCAGGTACAGGTACAAGGGAACGAAATGCAGTTTAGGTCTAACCAGAAGTACAATAGCAGCAAGTGCAGGATAAACAATGGTTCCATAAGTACAGGACATGGGTTTTTACTGAATAAATATAGAAATGGATACTATTATAAACAGAATTTTACTGATAGATTTGTCCTATGAATATAATATATAGATAACTAGTATTGTGAACTAAATTTACAGCTGGATATGTACCGAATATAATATACAGGTGGATATTACTATAAATAGAGTTTTTACAGATATGTACAATAGCATAATATACAGATGGTTGTTATTATAACAGATATTACATGTACTATGAATATATGCACAGATGGCGATTACTATAGGCAGATGGCTGCATGTGTACGTGAAGAGGCAGAGTGATATTACACACTTGGGAATAATATTTACTGCGCTTTATAATCCGGTCCAAAATAAATACGGTACTGTTGTTTCACAAAATAACAAAGTGCTGTGGTACAGCAAAACATTGAGTGCTTTTGCAAAAAATAATTAAACATATTTACTACTCATCAAGAATAAAGACTCTTTCTTGTCACTATGTGCTATGATAGTGACATTTTTGTTGAGACACACACCATACAACATACAGACCCAACAGGAAATAATATTTCCGCAGACTTTTTTTCCATATATATGCTTTGTTGTTGCCTGAATTAATCGCCCAACGCTCCGTCGATGATACACTCATGACTGGTGTATCATATCACCAATATGAGTTAATTCTGTGACATTTTGTAGTGGATTCTGTCAATTCTGCCATCCCATCAGTATTTTCCGCATTCTGCAGAAATCATGAGGTTGTAGATATGGCCCACATAGAAAATGTGTCCCCTGTTATTCTCCATTTAATACCAATTTATATCAAATCACTAATACTGGATGTTTTACTGGGTGCTTATCTTTTATGTCTGCTAGCTGTGTTAGCTATTTTAGGGTCAAAGCAACAGAACTGGGTTACAGTGCAAGTTAAAGGTCCAGTGTTGAGGGTTTGGTGACATCTTGTGGCACAAACTGCTAAATGCAACTAAGAAAGACCCACCATCCACTCCTAAACGATGATGACCGCAGCATAAGTTGTCCTGGGAAGCATGAATTCTTGCTGCAATAAGCTAAGTAGGATTTACGAGACTGAAGCAAATCTTTAAAAAGAAAACAGATATTAATGTTTATTATATCAGTAAAAAGAAAATTATTAAAATCTTCAACAATGCATATTCTACAGGCAATGGTTAATATGTGTTCCAATATATAAACCCTAATATAAACTGCTTGCTATTGCTGTGCTCATACTACCTCTCTTTCCCCCGTTTTTTATTACATTTTCTCTGATACATGAGCCATTTTTCTGGATTTCTTGCTATCTCCATTTTGATCTGCTCCTTTTTGTCTTTTCTTTGATTTCCTTTTTTCTTAGAAGCAAGGGGGGAATGATACCAGCACAGCCACATGACAGATAACCATCATTCCAACCTCTGCAAACTCACATTCCCTGAAATGGCTGGTATTGAGTTGCAGCTGGGAAGCATATAGGGTTAGGTCACATTAAGCAATCAGGCACAGGAAGTTTAAACAAAAAATAATTCACAGCAGCAATGTTTCCTTATTGTAGGGATTTATTTATCATGCTAAAATGTTTAAAAACACACAGCAATGAAAGTGAAATACAAGGTACAACTGAAGTAAGGGTTTTGACACTGTCATGGATTTGATAAAAAATTAATTACACATCAAAAAGCAGTAACGTTTAAATCTGGAAACAGTTTTCCTTCTTATTTGGGTTCTAAAGGTTAAAAAGTAATATAAAACCAGTCGCTGGGTGTTTCCCCAAACCCAAAAAGCTTCTTTTCATGGAGAAATATTAAAATACTATGCAAAGGTTGGACAACTGCAAGGTGCACGATTCTTCTCTGTCAACTTTTTTCTTTCTGTCTCTTTGAGTAATTATTTCATGTGCAGGATCCGCCTCTGTGAAAAAGCACCTAATTTGAGTCCTGTCCTCCAACATCAGAACAATAACAACCAAAATTTAAGTTGCAAAGTATTTTCCTCTAAATTCATCGATGCAGCTGCATCACTCATTCCAAAATTCATTTGAATGCTGAATTTAAACGTCATAAGATTTTCTTTCATCAGTGCTACGTGGAAATTATTAAACACTAGACACAAACAGGGCAAAAACACGAGAAACAAAGACTCACGAAGAGGAGAATTACAAAGACGAAATGAAAATCTAAAAAACCGGCGAACCAAGACACATTAAGTCAAGTGAAATGAATAATGCATGCTGAACTTCACAAATAAAACCTTTTATGTAGTAATCTAGTGGTATTCTACACACCTAATGTCACAGAGCTGAATTCACAGTAGGCATGAAGGTATGGGTGAGTCTTTTACAATCAAAAACGCATCTACCACAGTGCTTCTTCTAATATTTCACTTTTGAACGTGCTTTGTTTAAATATCTGCCAAAAAGGTGGTCTGAAAATAAAATGGCATGCACATGTTGTTTTTCCTGTCTTTGATCAGAATATACGAAGGGCGTGATCAGTCAGATTTAGCTGTACGGAATGCAGCTAAATGCGAGGCAAAAGTGAATCCTCCCTGTTTTTACGTGGATAGGAAAGAGTCACAAAGGATAAAACAAAACAAGTGCAGTTGGAGCCTGATGTAGGAACGGTTACAAACGCAGTTTCAGCTCGCAATAAATAGAAATGAAGGAAAATGCACCCCGGATCCCTCACCGCAAAGTGTTCCTGCATTAGTTGGTGCGGCTGCTAAGATGCTCTGAATCAAAGGGCGTCATTATTTATTGCTTTTTCCCAGTTTGGAATGAGTAATGAGGAATCGTGAATCAAGGATGTCCTCTGCGTTCCCCGTCGTCCCGAGCTTCTCCTCGGCCCAGGTTTAAAATAGATTCTGTAGAAATAGCTGCTGAGGAGACAAACTGCTCCGACAAAGTCTGCTGAAGGTGTGTGTGTGTGTGTGTGTTTCAATCTTTATGCTAGCTCCTGCATATTGGTTTGCGTATGTGTAAATTCATCTGACTAGAAGTCTGATCCTGTGACTTTGCCTTCATCCATAATTAAATTTGTATAAATCAGGCTGTCAGTCAGTGCTGTACTGTGGAAGGCCTAAAGACCCTTTAATGACTGCCGAGCTATTCTGAGATTTGGACCTGACAGGTACACACTTTCATCACTCAAATTCATTGATTCATTATTCCTGCTCTCGACCCTTTCTCTCTATTTTTTTTTTTTTGCCTCCGGTGTTTTTTGTCTTGCTGGAGTATTTTTAGACACTTATATGGAATAAAACGCTGTGTCAAGAAATGCTTTTTTTTGTTTTTGTTTTTCGCAAAGTAGAGAAAAACTCCAGCTCCACTCATCGATCTTTGGATTCTCTACATGCTCTTCCTCACTTGAAAGACTGAACTTATTGGCCAATAGATAAAATAGGTGGGTCTGAGTTAAGTTTAAGACTGATCTTCCTCTTCGGGATCAATCTGAACGAGGTCTGTGTTTTTAATGGAGATGAATCCAACTTCGTTTCTAAGGGTTTCCAAGCAGCGCGCATCGAGGCGAATGAGGCAGCCTCTAAATTTTATAGATTCAGCATTCAATATGCTTTGCTTGGCAAACCTTTAGGGCAATCTTTTCTGTACATTTTAGACCGCTCAAAAAGACATACGGACCATTTTGCTCAATGAATATTGTAGAAATGATTTTGTACACCACCGTAATTCATAAATATGATTCTAGTGTCCCACGGTAGAGATTCTGTTCCTCCGTCTTTTGGCCGAGCCTCAGTGTGTTCAAGGCCTCGATCCAAGAATGACGGAGGAGAACAGACTGATGTACAGCTGTGAGAATGGACGCAGACTGAACTGCAACGATGACACCAGTGAAAAGGCAAATGTTCCTGTTGCATCACTCAGACAGATTGTTGCAATGTATTTGAGGCACGGCGGAACCTGCCAGCAGGATGCTGTAGTTGGAAGCCACGGGCTTTTTGAACAACATGTTGTTATGTAATTTGTCTGTATTGAAATAATTTTCCACCATGATGCAACTGGGATGTTAGACAATGAACCAAAAAAAATTGGAATGTTTTCTTTATTTCCCAGCCACCCTTGAAATGTTACAGTAATGCATTTTTTGATGCACACTCCAAGATGACACCCACACGAACCAGATATGAAAAGTACAAGAGGGGTACAGAGATACTATAATAACAGTGTTTGTCGTAGATTGGTTAATTTGAAGCATGCTGAGAAATGTTGGCATTACCAGGAGAGACTTTAGGAAGTCTGCACAGCCATGCAGTCGTTAGCGCTGCTGCCTTGAAACAAGATGGTTTGAATCTTGGCAAGGGTCCGTTTTCCATGGGGGGTTGGATGTTCTCATTGTTCAGGAGTGGGTTTTCTCTGGGAACTCTAGCCTCCTTCAACAGCCGTGTCAATAGGGGACGCTCAGGCGTGGCCTCGTCAAAGAGACAGAAAAAAGTGTAGACACAATAACATAAATTATGAAATAAAAAGTCATTTTCACCTCTGCTCTCTCTTAAAGCGTGGCTGACTTCTGATTTCTCAGCATCCCCGTTCCGTTTTTGGGTTTATTTGGGTTCATATTTTGTGTTTAATCAAAAAAACAAAAACACAAAGAAGCTATGATTTATGTTTACTCGTGACTTAATCCAAACGGATTACAGTTTTTCTCCGTCGCCTTGGTGCATTTCTCACATCACTATTTGCATTTGCTAAACAGTTAGTGCAGTTTTCAAAACAATTAGTGCAAAATGCAAAACCCAGTTGACAACCCGTAAAAGAATCAGAAGAGACAGCGCTACCCTCCATTCGTCACACGCCCCCCCCCGCAGACGCTGCAAGACCAGGGCTCAGACAACCATAAAAGGCCCCTCCCTCTGCCTTCATGGGCTGTTCGTCCTGCTACCCTCTGGCAAGAGGTTCAGCAGTTTAAATGCAGAACAACCAGCTTCATTCCACATGCCATAAGGCTGCTAAACTCCCAATAATCCCCTCTCCTATACATACAAAGCTAGTCCCTTTGCACGGCACTCAGCAACTGGACTATCTGTACGATCATACAGTCCATTAATCGTTATGATACATCCTGCCGCTACATACACTTGCATGATTCATATCGTCTTACGCGTTACTTTTCTGTACCTATAAAATTGTCTTTTTGGTTTGCCGCTACATTCCTGACAAATGAAAAACTGCTTTTATTGTTTTCCTTGTTTTGTTTTTTACTCTCTTAGGCATGCAATGAGGTTTCTCTCCAATCCACATTGTGACAGTGCAGTCGAACGACAATGAAGTCTGAGTGTAATGCGGCTTGTTTTGTCCCAGAAACACTGAGCCAAGCTGAGCCTTGTAGAAGATTTTTTTTTTTTTGCCTTCCCCTTTTCATCTTTCTTATTTGGCAGCACATGTCACATCTACTTTGTGCAGATGACCTACTCTAGTCGGTTTTATCTACCCTGGAGCAAGTAGAATGGGAAGTCGCTGAGTGCAGGTGCATGTGACCCGATGTCCTTAAAAAAATGTCATTTTTAATGGCCTCCCATCAATCTTTTTTCTTTCTTTTTTTTCAAAGCAGGGCACCTTGTTAAAAGTGTGTGTACTCCTAAAGAACATTGTTGCACTGAGGGGAAAGAGAATATTCCAATAAATAAGCTGAATTCTAAGTGCTCTAAGTGACACTGGATTGGCTTTAGAATATAATAGTTTGTGGATCAGCAGCTTCAGAGAGCCATGAATCTCTGAGCAGCAGCTTTCTCCTCCTGCATCTGTCCTCCATCAGATGCAGAAGGTGGTAACTGTGAAATGCGTCACTGTGAGTAATTTCTTAGAACAATGCAGATGAGCAGCGCTGGTGACGCGCCGTGATTCAACTGCGTGTCACCTTTACGACGGGTTTGACGGTGCGACAGCGTGCGTGCGCGTCTTTAAGGGCGGCAAACCTGGGCTGCTGCAGTCCGCTTACGCTTATGTAACTTTAACGGTGCACGCATGTGGTAATAATTAGCACCTGCTGGCATTATGAAAATCAAAAGTAATCATCACCAAGTTCAGAATTTTCCTTGTGCTGCAGCTTGTGATGCATGGTAGTGATTTAGTGATGCTTGGCTGTAATGAATGACCCACATTTTATATACTGATCCAGTTACAGCCGGCTTCACATGGGGTCATTTACATAATGTTAAATGTACATCCCCCACCCCAAACGGGAGTGTCAGAAACACACAAATTAGTAACTGGAAACAATATGTTGCTCCTGTTTTTGTTGGCTTTCAATCAGATTAAGCCAGTTTCCAAACAAATGCATGTGCTCAGATTCACTTTCGTGAACATTCATGCATCTTAGTATCTAACTTCTTCTTGTTCAGGTAAAAAGTGGTACATAAAACAGTGACGGTTTGTTTGTATTAAAATGTATTGTATTATTAAGTATGTCCTTGAACTTTCCCTCTGGATGTGGCACAAACCCTGACATCTATAAAACCCTCTCAAGCCACACTTGATTTTGGAAATCAGTGGAATTGCCTGTCATCTGTCTGTTTGTCTGTTTTATAACAGCACGTTTCCTTAAAACCTCAGAAGGATGACTTTCCCCCAGCTTTCTTCTCCCAAATGGCTAACAAGCCACGAGCATCTGCGAACACAAAGATTAAAGGTAAAGCTTGAAAACATAACGGTCCGACAGCGACCTCATGTGGCCAGACGTAAAACTACAGCTGGCATGACAAAGTATTTTTTTAATTGAAAAACTGTCAGTTGAGCACAGTATCTTAATAATTTGCTTAGATTAACCTTTGCGACCTTTTCAGTGTTAGTGATATTAAATCCAGAAAATAAGCGCTGCTACCTGTACAGTTGTACCGTTCACGGCTGAGTGAGGATCCAGGCTAAGAGGAGGCAGACGCACACAGTACTGCTTCAAATGTTTTTTATTTAGACAAAGCAACATTCAAACAGAAATCTTTTTTTTTTTTATAAATCTGTATAATCCCTACCTCTCGCTCACACACACACACCATTTGAAGGTGGATTAATAAGGGCCAGATGGCAATATTAATTTACCAGCCAGTGTTTATGAACTCAGTCTTAAATGTTTCTTAATCTAGTAGAAAAAAAACTTCTCTTTTTGGTGCATTATCCTTATTAGGTCAACGGCAGGAAGATAAGAGCCAGTAAGTCGGTGCTATCCCAGTACTAAAACTGTTAAATCTCTGCCATTTTATTATATTTGTAAAGAAAAAAATCTATCTATTCTATCTATCTATCTATCTATCTATCTATCTATCTATCTATCTATCTATCTATCTATCTATCTATCTATCTATCTATCTATCTATCTATCTATCTATATATATATATATATATATATGTATATATATATATATATATATAGCCGGTGAGTAATAAGGAATATGTAATAAGGAATATGTGAAACCAAATGATAAGAAAAGGCAAATTGTGTATGGAAATATAAGAGCGATTAAAGGGTGACATTAGATCAAACCTGGGAACACTTTTGTATAAAGAAAATGAAAAAAGGCAACAGGTCTTCCACAAAACCTAGAAACACAATACAAATAATCAGAAACTAAACACAGCAACAAAACCAGTGACTTTGGTTCTTAATTCCTAATTTTCTGTGCTGAATTCACTCCTTAAAACAAGACAAACAAGCAAACAAACAACAAATACACCTGCTTAGGACAGCAGGTTGTTGCTTCTACCTTCCAGGGCAAAAAGAAGAAGACGTTTTAACCTAAAACAGAGGAGAACCTTCCGTCTTCCATCCCTGGTCTTTCTGCCTTTCCAGCACCTCCCTGTGGCTGCTATGTTTCCACGCCGGTTCCTGTTGAGCAAACACAAGACCCCCGTGCAGGTGAGTTATTAGGACTACTGATAAGTCAGCTCCTGATAACAGGTAAAGGTACAACCCAACCTGCTGTAAACACCTGATGCAGCAACAACGGCTACAGGATCATCTGCCCAATTTCACACACAAACACACACACAGAGCAAAAATCTCTCATAAGACTCAGAAAGTGTTGACTGCAGCTTGGGGAGGCATGCGTTTGTTGCAGGGATCTCTTCCACCGCAGAGCCACGTTGCAGCTCAGGATGGAATGGGTAACACCGCTGCTCTGATCTGCCTCCTCACCCTGCTGACATAACCCAGCATGGAGCCCTGGGCTGCCTTTTGCACAGAGGAGGCACACACACCGCTACGAGCATGCTAGATGTGCACAGAAGAGGAAAAGACAGTCACGAAGAACAGATGCACACAGAGTATCAGTTTTCTGGAACCAAAGAATAAATGTAATTACATAACTAAAATACATAAAAACCGGTTCATGGAATAAGAATTGCTGCTGCAGTTGCATCACATAAGCAAAACACGCCTAAGAGTTTTACTTTCCCATACGCACGGTGACTGTAATATAATCTGACTGATTATATTACTGACACATAGACAGACTTGCATTCACATCTGAGCGACATTTCGTCCTACCTATTGGAAGACTTCACACCATTTCTGGACAAAAGCAGGTTATGTTTACGACCAACACATAATAATATGTAACAAATATTTACAGTTAAAAAAAAAAACACAACAACGACGACAGATTTAGCGGTTGATTTTCTTCCCTCACAGGGATGCGATGAGGATCATAGAAAGAACTGGAAACAAGGAAAGGGATCAGAGGATACGTTGCTCGTGAGACGGGTTGCCAGGTTTGCACCTTTTTGTCGTAGCCCACGGACGAAACCCCACTAATCAAACAATGCCACTTGTATAGTTGGTGCTGCGAATACTCCGAAAAATAAAGTGATTCTACAGCAGCGATATGTATCAATATCAATGGAGTTACACGACTAAAAAAGTGGTTAGGTGACTGTAATTTTTTTTATCAAACAACACTAAATACAAAACAAATAAATATATGTTCTTTATGGAAAAAAAGGAATATCAATGTAAGATTATATTTTGTCCTTTGTTCGGTCTTGCATGGTTTATTTATACTAACAAGGGCTTAAATGTTAACGAAAGCTAGTTATTTTTGAACGAAGCAGGTGTCCTTCGCTTTTCTCCGAACGGGGGTATTTTACGGACCTGGCAGCTTCCGTAGCGGGCTCTCCGAGCGACGTCAATTCAAAGAAACATGGCGGACGAAGTCGAGCAGGTTTGTGGAGCTGTGCAGCATTATGCTGACATTATTAACGCGTCTGTGGCGTAGTCGCTTATTGTAAAATATTACCGACAGATCCACGCGTCCATTTGAGTTTTCTCTGTTTGTCTTGTTTGGTTTTTTACATTTAAAAAATCCGTTTTAAGCCTGTTTGGGCCTGTGAAACCGGCTAGCCGAACTAGCTTGACTTGCAGCATGTTATGCTAACGTGAGTATCATAAACACGTTTTAATGCGGTCCTTTTTACTGCAAACATTAAGCATGCTGCTGCCAGAAGTAAATAAGATTATTATGATCTAAAAAAACGACTCGCTTTTCGCTTACAAGCAGGTCGTTGACGACAGGCTGTGTGGCTAAACCAGGCGTTACGCTTATTCTGCACATAAAAACTTAGTGTTAAAGGTGAATTAATGCATCTGCTGGACGTTTTAGTGGCGACAGGCCGGTTGGTTATAAAATGGTGTTGAATTAAATCAACTGTAGCAGCTGGTGGCATTTACTTAGCGATCAATGTGGTTTAAAATCAAACTCTTATTTTAACCTTTCGGGCCCCCCAAGTTCCCCAAGCATTTTATACATATTTAATATCCGTCCGTCCGTCCGTCTTCTTCCGCTTATCCGGGGTCGGGTCGCGGGGGTAGCAGCTTCAGTAGGGAGGCCCAGACGTCCCTCTCCCCAGCCACTTGGGCCAGCTCCTCAGGAGGAATCCCAAGGCGTTCCCAGGCCAGCCGGGAGACATAGTCCCTCCAGCGTGTCCTGGGTCTTCCCCTGGGTCTCCTCCCGGTGGGACGTGCCCGGAACACCTCACCAGGGAGGCGTCCAGGAGGCATCCTGACCAGATGCCCGAGCCACCTCAACTGGCTCCTCTCGACGTGGAGGAGCAGCGGCTCTACTCTGAGTCCTCCCCGGATGACTGAGCTCCTCACCCTATCTCTAAGGGAGAGCCCAGACACACTACGGAGAAAACTCATTTCAGCCGCTTGTATCCGGGATCTCGTTCTTTCGGTCACGACCCAAAGCTCGTGACCATAGATGAGGGTAGGAACGTAGATCGACCGGTAAATCGAGAGCTTCGCCTTTTGGCTCAGCTCTCTCTTCACCACAACGGATCGGTACAGCGCCCGCTTCACAGCAGACGCTGCACCAATCCGCCTGTCGATCTCCCGCTCCATCTTCCCCTCATTCGTGAACAAGACCCCAAGATACTTGAGATACTGGCTCTTGGGACATATTTAATATGTTTTTTATATATGTTTTGTGGGGTTTTATTATTCATTTTATTATTAGTAACTATTATTAAGTGAGATAGTTGTGGTAGGCAAATTACAGATAATTTCTACTTAAAATAAGGCCATTGGCTTCGCTTTGTGCACACTAAGCCAATAAACCAATCAGGTGCGTCAGTGAGAAGGTGAAGGTGATGGTGTCTCCTGGTGGGCTGCATGATCATTTAGGGGGGCATAACCATGATTTGGCCTGTTCTTTTATCAGTAGATGATTTTTTCCCCCATCACCAATGAACAGATTATTTGCTCAGGCCTAGTCTGCTGTTAGTCTGTCTGTTTGGACTTTAAAGCTGCTGCTGTACTTGCTGTGTTTCTTTGACGGTTGAATTGTGGCTCTAAGCGGTGCCAGTAACTGACCCAGTCCATGTGCTCTGCAGCAACCAACCACCAACACCGTTGAGGAGCCGCTCGACCTGATCAGGCTCAGCTTGGACGAGCGGATCTATGTCAAGATGAGGAACGACCGGGAGCTCCGGGGCCGTCTGCATGTAAGCCGCCCCCCCGCCCCCCTCCCGTGGCGCACGGCTCAGGCGATCGCCTTCGGTCAGCTGATATCATTGTCCCTCCACCGGTGTGTTTCATGTCTCTCGCAGGCATACGATCAGCACCTGAACATGATCCTGGGTGACGTGGAGGAGACGGTGACGACGGTGGAGATTGATGAGGAGACGTATGAGGAGCTCTACAAGGTAACATAATTGTTTTTTACTTTTGTACGCTTGTTGGTTTTAACAATTTTAACCAAGTAAGATGACAAATAAAATGAATATCAGGTTGTTGTTGTTTTTGTTTTTTGTTTTTTAAGATTTGTGCAATATTTTAGTTTACCAATCTATTACCTGTGGTACATTAGAAAACGGTCTCCTTTAAAGTTAAAGCTTTGAGAAAACGTGTCGTTTAGATAATCAATTCAATTTAAATTAAATTTTATTTTTATAGCGCCGATTCATGAAACATGTCATCTCAAGGCACTTTTCAAAGTCAAATTCAATCAGATCCTTCAGGTTGGTCAGAAAGTTTCCTCTCTAAGGAAACTCAGCAGGTTGCATCAAGTCTCTCCAAGCAGCATTCACTCCTCCTGAAAGAGCGTAGAGCCACAGTGGACAGTCGTCTGCATTGTTGATGGCTTTGCAGCAATCCCTCATACTGAGCATGCATGAAGCGACAGTGGAGAGGAAAACTCCCCTTTAACGGGAAGGAAAAACCTCCTGCAGCAGAACCAGAACCAGGCTCAGTGTGAACGCTCATCTGCTTCGACCGACTGGGGCTTAGAGAAGACAGAGCAGAGACACAGAAAGCACAGAAGCTCACATTGATCCAGTAATCTCTTCTACATTAGATTAATAGCAGGTAATCTGTCTTCCCTGGATGATGTCACAGCTAACAGAACGCCAGACCAGGTGTACCTTCTATAAAGGTACACCTGGTCACTTCAGCTTTTAACAAAAACTTAAAAGCTGAAATGACGACAAGCAATGCAAAACTGGAGAACAGTAGAATTCAGTAGAGTTAGGAAAATAGATCCTGATGTCCTCCAGCAGCCTAAGCCTATAGCAGCATAACTATAGAGATAGCTCAGGGTAACATAAGCCACTCTAACTAGAAGCTTTGTCAAAAAGGAAAGTTTTAAGCTAAGTCTTAAAAGTAGAAAAGTATCTTTTCTTTTCCATCATTACTTCCTCCCCACCATTTTCTGAGCTGTAGCGTCACAGCCAATAAAAATTTAGGTCTGACGTGGACATCAAGGCCAGTTGTTCTGGTCAAGGGAGCCAAACATGTTACCGGAATGCAGGGTACTAGAAATGTGTCACGCCTTAAATAACATCCCATGATATTGCAAACAGAGTTTTTTGATAACGGCGGCTCAATATATTTTACGGCTGTGCTTCAGCCTATGACTGATAAATGATGCTGTGAAGCTCACATTTTTGTGTTAGCTGAAAAGTTTATCGGATACAGTGACGGTCTACAGAAATCCAGAACACTTTGTAAACTATAACCTCTTATTTAGTCTTGTTGTTGAAAGTTAGAGTAGAACTGCTGGAAGGTGTTGTGTGTATCAATAGAAGGAACAGCTTTCCTAGGACTCATTATCTTCCTGGTTTAACGTGTTTAGCAAATACGTTTGGAAACTTCATGTGACTTGAGTTAAGAATGGAGGATTACGGACACTTCCGTGTACCTTTGCTGCATTTCTTCTCCCTCTCTCAGCCTCCTTTCCTGTCAGCCTACTTTCATTAAAGGCCACCAGTGGCTCAAAAATGCTAAAAAAATAAATAAAAATGAAAAGAACGAAGGATTCTAAAGTGATATTACTCTTTCCATGTTGTCTTTTCAGTCTACGAAGAGGAACATCCCCATGCTGTTTGTCCGAGGTGACGGCGTCGTTCTCGTAGCTCCGCCTCTCAGGGTGGGCTGAAGGCGTGACGGACAGTTTGTGTTTGCCGTAACGGCTACAAAGTGTTGCAACAGTTTTTGTTTTGTTGTTTATTTTTGCCCCCCTGATGGAAAACTCTGGTTGCATTCATCATCCTTTTAATTTTCAGTGAAATGTTTTCCACTCTGTTGATGCTTGGGAAGATAACATATTTCTGAGTGAAGAATCAGGACAAGATTAGATTGACATTTCTTTTTATTTAGAGTAGCTATTAAACTCAGTAATTCAATTAACTCTGCTCAGGAAATACATGTTTTTCAGTTTTGATGTAGCTGCTAGTATTACGGTATCTACTCGTCTCACAAGCATTTCTTTGTGGTTTCAGGCTCTGAAGTATAATGAGTTTCTTTTTATTCCTGATTCTTTAAATTTCCCTTTTTTTTTTTACGTTGACGACTTTCTGAAGTTCATTATGATGCAATTTTAAGGTTGAAGGGTTTTCATTCAATCCTTTTAATCTGTATTTGTGTTTTATTGTTTGAATCGAGTCCATTTGTAAAAAATCCTTTTTTATTTGGTCAAACAATAAAAAAATACAATTTAAAAGAGGTGTTATGTTATTTTTCATTGAACTACCTGTGGAAAGAAACAAACTTAGATACTGTGGTAGATGAGTTGGACGCATTAATAAAGAGTTAGATTTCTTTTTAAATGTTTTTGTCAAAAGAAAATATATTTTTACCTTGGTCTGAAATTGTTGTGGGGTTGCATTTTAACCACAAGATGGCAGTATAGCTCTTAGAATTTTTTTTTTTTTTTTTGTATTGTCAACTGAAATCTACTATTGTGTGCCCACAGACAGACTTCTGCTTTTCACAAAAACTAATAAACAAGTGGTATTTGAGGTATTGCTCAACCTGTTACAGATGTGTTTAATTTTCCAATCAGTTACTCGTCGACTCATTTGTGTTATCTTAAAGGAGTTGGAGTTTTATTAGATTAATACTAATCTAATAATCCTGTTAGATTAGCTGCACAGTGAAAATTACAGAATAATGAATTACCATCATATTTCCCAACTCCAGCCAATGTGTGGGTTTAAAAAAAAGAAAATAGTTTCTGGAACTTTACTAAATGGTTCCACACAAAGCTGAGGGAACCTTTTCTCCGAAAGCATCTGTTTAACGTAAATTGTGACATTTCTATTTTTAAACTTTTCCATAACCTACACACAGAATTTTCTTAAATGTTGTGAGACAAAAGAATTTAAAAGTAAAGCAATGCTCTGATGGAAACATCTCATTTGAAGTACTAGAAGGAAAATATGTATGGAATAATGTAAATGGGGGGGGGGGGGGGGGGGGCATTTACTGCCTGATGTCTTATCTGTTGTTTTAAACCTATTACACAACTGGTATTTATTATTTTAGTTTTATGGTCATTCTCTTTTCTTAAATACTTTGTAATTGTTTTATTGTTGGTCCTGATTCCACAATTATTGTTTATGGATTTTGCACTAACTTATTTTCCAAAGAATGGACCCTAACTAGTATTTCAGCTTGTGCACACTGAACCAGTAAACCATTATTAGATAAAATAATAATTAAAAAGTCTTGTTTTTAATTAAATAATTGCAGCCCTTTCAATTGATTACTGGAGCCCCTCTTTTTGCTGCTGATTAAATATTAAAGCCTTAACTCCTAAAGAAAAAAAAAAAAAAAAAACCTAAAGGGTACATTTTACAGCTCCTACATGTGGGCAGCCAGGCCTGCAGATTTATTATTTAAGTAGTTTTGCCTTTTGTTGCTGAATAGCTTGACCTGACAACCAACACCAAAAGCTTTCCTAAACTTGAGTTTTAGACTCGTAAGCTAGATTTTCTACAAACCAAACTGTTTGTGATGTGCAGCACGTTTAATTTGCAGCACAGGACTTTCAGATCCTGCAGAACAAGGTTGAGTTAAAACAAATTCATCACACGTGTTTATGTAAAATATAATTTAATCCCTAGCTGCTAAGCAACCATAATCATTTTATTCACTGATGTCCGTGGTAATACCAAAGTGTTAAAATTAAGCCATTTTTTTTTGCAGATATCGGCATGATAACGGTTTGGTGGTGGGTCAGTGTTGGTGTATTGAGTTCCTGGTACTGTGCTATAATCCATCCATCCATCCATTATTTATACCGGCTCATCCATGCAGGGAGTATGAAGCTAAATTGGGGTCATAGGCTCCATCCAAATACCTTTAATAATAGCTTATTCCTAGCTGCTGCTCCTTGACTTTGGTTAGATCTCTATTGTGTGGAGGAAAGGAGCTTCAGACAGCCTTTAACCCCGACGTCATTACATGACGAAAACGCACATGGATGATGCGAGTATATCCGGGCCTACAGACTTCCGAAAATTAACTAGAAAGTGCACATTCTCTGCTCTCCTGAGATTTATTATGATTTTGGTGTGGGGACTGTGCTTATATGTCGTTACGCAAAGGATTGTGGGATACCTTAAGGGTTCTTAGTCCCGTAAAGGACGTTGTGGGGTTCCTAGGCAAAACTAGCCTCAGGAGGGAGCATACAGGCTACTTTTTTATCATGGTGACCGCTGACACGCTTCCACTTTGGCTAAAAAGTCCTCAATCTATAAAGGTGTTCGAATTGAGCAGACCTGTTTGTTTGAAGACCTGTCCGGGGTGTACTCTGCTTCTCATCCAGTGAATGCTGGAGATAGACACTAGCAACCCTCGTGACCCCATGACGGATTAAGCGGGTCAGAAAACGGATGGGTGTTTGTTTGAAGAATAAAAAAATGTAAACTGAAAAAAAGATTTGAAACATAACAAAAAAAGATATATAGAAACTAAACATTTTTTAATACTATTTCTCACATTTAATTTTTCTTTTCTCTCTTTTTTTCTTTTACACTTTCCTATTTTGACGTGGAGGCGGGGCCTCGGATAACAGGGTTGTGGAATCATGACAGCTTAACACTAAATAAAAAAAGTAAAAAAACAAAGCAACTGGACTTGTTTTCCGTAGTTGAAGACGTTTCGCTTCCTCTCCAGGAAGCTTTCTCAATTCTAAAAGTCTGGAGTAATGTGGAGTAACAAGCTTTATACCATTGCCCAACAAAGGCCTTGCAATGACTTAGATAACATGCAAATTCAATCGAAACAGGTCCACCCCTTAGCAATGTTTTTTACTTTCTTTGGAATGACCATGACCTGGATGACTGAGAATCTTCACCAGCATACTCAACACTAAACATTCCCAGTTGTTGCTTTCAGGAACTGAAACTGTTTATTAGGCCAAAAAAGTTTGAAAAACACAGTTTAATGTGAAAAATTCCGAATTTTGAATTTGTTTTTGTTTCAAATCTTTTCTTTTTTCAAATGGGGACTTAAGTGTTTTCATCAATGGTTCTAGAGGCTCTCTGAAAGCTTGCAAAGCTTTTCTGTGAATTTTAGCTGCTTGTATCTACGTATCTTCAATTCAGTCCTTGTGCCTCACCACAACAACAAAAACAAAAAGGTAGGAAGTGTCAGACAAAAGAACAATGAGGGGACAATTATGCTCAAATACAAACGCTCTAAAAACTATAATAACTTAAAATGGAGCAAAACAACAGAACGCCGAAACAAGTGATAATGAAGTCATAATACTTTTGTTTATATCTGATGTTTGTATTTATTACAATAAACTGGAGGACATCTTTAAACCTTGGCTGTGCTGTTCATCAGCAACAATAAAACTAAACCTGCTAAACACAAACACTCATCTCAAACCTTTGCTAATGTAAAGAGGAAACTTGACTTGATCCACACTTTCACACCACAAGCCAACACACACACATTCACACACGAAACTGGAAGATTAACACTGGTTGTGCTTTTAGTTTGGCCTCTGCTCTGATTACACAGCACCAAGTCAAAACTTTGAAACTCCTTTGGCGGCAGTTTAAGGTTCCAACACTTTAAGCTGAATACGCACGTTGTCAGCTTTCCGGACAGTTGCCTCTGCGGCCCGTTTCCGAACACGTTGTATCGGGACAGCTTGAATGTGAGAGATCTGTACAAACTGTGCAGTTTTGGCAGCTCTGAACCACCTGCAGAGATATGCCGATTTTTTTCTCTTAAGGTTTTCTTCCGCTGCGACAGAATGAAGACCATGATTGAATAGGCAAGGCAAATTTATTTGTATAGCACAATTCAGTACAAAGACAATGCAAAGTGCTTCACATGATTAAAATATAGGCAAAATAAAACAGAATAAAAGCAAGTAGGAATAAAATGTAGAAACAAAATAGAACATTAAACACAGTTGGGCTGAAAAAGTTGAACTAGTGATGTTTCAGTAGAACAGTTTAACTAGAACAGTCAAAGGCAATCCTATACAAATGTGTGTTTAATCTTGATTTAAAGGAACTCAGGCTTTCTGCACTTTTACAGTTTTCTGGAAGTTTGTTCCAGATAAGTGGAGCATAGGAACTAAATGCTGCTTCTCTGTGAATAGCAGTGTTCTTGCTTCAGTAGGGTGATAAAAGCATTGAGATAGTGATGTCTCTGCACCTGATGATCAAGATTGTCCTCAAGCGTTGAGTCACTGAAGCTTTTGAAATGGTCCGCAAATAAATACGGGATAACTTCACCCCTCACATAACTTGACACTTGTGTCAGGGACTTTTTCAGCTCTATTAAGCGGTGCTCTGATGTGTCACATTGCTCAGCTTTCACAAACAGGCTGAGAATCTTAGAGGTGTTATTTAAATCTGTGCCAACCCCTTTTGGGTTCGCTGCCTAAAACCTCCCAGTTTTGGTTTCTAATGAAAGATGAAAAGAAGATTTTCATTATTTTTTTGTTTTGGTTTCTTGTATTTTTGTTGCAACATGCCTAGATACACGGCGTCTGTCAGAGGTTTGCTCACTTCAGTTTGGCCTTGAGGTTTTAAAACCGGCCTGCGACTCGTCGGTGAAGCGCTGAATCTTGTTACAAATTGTGCTTCAAAGCTGAAATTCTTTCACGTCTTAAATTCAGCTTTTCATAACCAGGTTTCAAAGCAAGCCTTTGCTTAAACAGCAGGCTCCCAACAAAAATGGTACTTCATCATTTCTTCTTTCGTTCATTTGGAATGCGAAGCAGGATTTTAATATTTGATGCTGTTTTCAGAGCTAACAACCAAAACGCACACACAGGGAAAACCTATTAGTGTGGATCGATAAAACCTTCGGGGGTGTAAGAATCTCCATGTGATTTAGCATCAAATGTTTCCTGACCCACCCCTGCTTTGGTTACCTTGTCTCTGAGACGAACTTCATGGCTTCAGATGTGACCAAAGCTTGACTGAGATTTACTGGATCCAACGCCTGGAGCTCTGAATATAACAGCATGGGACCTGCACCTGTTTCCACTTTAATTATTCAGGGCTCAAAACTCTTGTGACTGTAGTGGTAATCTTTGGACTAATCTTCTAATCTGATTCTAAGAAACAAAGTCAGCATTCCTCCAAATGCCAAATAATCAGTTTAAGACGGGCACAGGTGTCCTTTTATTTGATCTAGGACATTCAGCTGCAAGATTCATCTTGACATATTTTAATGTGGCTCAGGTTGGTTCAACTACAACAATGGCAATACTGTTTCTATGGACTGTCTGTTGGGGCTTGGATGAAAAATTAGAGCAATTAATAGCAAACTTTTTTTAACATCTTTTTAGATGCTAAACGGTCTACCGTCTTTAAATTATATAAAACTCTACCTAGATACAATTTTAGACTATCACAAAGCAAAAAAAAAAAAAAAAAGCTGCAAGGTTTAATCGGAAGTGAAGGATCTTTCATTAAACCGGTCGAACTGACCTAAAATGACGTCTGATTAGAGAACAGACGAGGTTTCTGTATTTGCATTTTTCTTATTTCACTTTTCAAATTCAAATCCTACGTTTTTAACTGGCCTCAAGATCTATCAGCAGACATATTCAATTCAGTTCAATTTTATTTATGTAGCGGCAATTCATGAAACATGTAATCTCGAGGCACTTTACAAAGTCAAAATCATTCATATTATACAGATTGGTCAAAAAAATATTCAATAATAATAACTCCGGCTTCCTCCCACATTGAAGTCATTCTATCATAAATTGTTTTGCTAGGTTTTAAACAGAGTTGGGGTAAGGACTTAGTGGAGACCACTGAGGAAAGTTAATGAACACAGATCAAAACCTGTTGATCGTTGTCTTGTTGGAACACAAAATTGTGTCCAAATTTTAACATGTGGCCTAAACTGTGACCTTCCGATGAAAAATAAAATTAGTCGAGGTGTTCAGGAATTACCAAGAACCACAGCTCATCTGTTGGAGCGCCGGTATCAGCGTCAACAGTGAAGATCCTTTCACCATGGACTGAAAGGATGGCCACGGAGAACTGGGTGTCTGCTTTGAAATCAGCACCTTCAAGCTCAAGTCCAATTTGCAGTTACTGGCATAGAGAAGCTTAACACCTTCTGAAGAACAGTTTTATGATCGCAAAAGATGAAGATTGAGCTGTTTGCTGACGGTCTGTTTTCCTGCCAGAGATAATGACACATTGCTCAAAGTGGATGGAATAGTCAAGGAGGAGGACTACTCCCACATTCTTCAATTTCACCTCAACAACAACATGATGCTTTTGGAATGCTGGAAGGCAAACGTTAAGCCGCTGAAACGGCCCAACCTTAACACTTCTGAAGGTTTGCTGATTATCCTTAACAGTGGGGTCCTGGCCAGAATTTTTTTTTTAATGATCTCTGCCATTTTTAACAAAGAAGAGTGTTCAAAACTCCAGCCAGCATATTGTGAGAAGTCCTTTAGCTTTTCTAAAATATTCGTATGAAGTTATTCAGCTGAATTTAGGCACAAACACCAGCATGTTCAACTTTTTCACATACATTCTGTCTTTTATGGTTCAGATGTTTAGAACTCAAATGGTTGAATAAGCAAATGTTGACGTTTTCCTGGAATGGTTTTAAAAAGGAGGTTTAGAAAGTCTTTAGCTGAATCACACGTGGAAAACGATGCCATTGCTGGCAAAAAAGTGAAGGTTCGGTAAATGTGCAGAGATACGTGTCAACAGTCTCTGTAACACCACCGAATGTACAACAAGAATAAAGGTTGGAGCCATTTTTAGATTGCGGATCTAACCTTCACAGAGGATGAATGCGTTTCCATCATTTAAAGTGCATTATTAATGGGAGAATATAGTGGATGAGTGCTGTTCGCTGTGTTGTGCATGTACATCGGCTGTTTACAGTCATGTTCAAAATGGCTCTGATCAGGCTCGTTTGTCAGATTACAAGTACCTTTTGAAAACAACCTTCAAGCCAGTATTTAACACACTTTAAAATATCTTTTTAACTGTCTGATGTGGTCTTCTAATTTTAAATGTGTTTTCATTGCTGTCGTCAGAAAATCAAGATAATTAACAGAGATAAAGGCACAAAAACAAGACATTAATCTGTATGCAAATAATCTATATAATGTATTTCGGGTTGTGAATTCAGTTACAGAAACCAATTAACTCTTCATTTATATTCAAATTTATTAAATGAGTGTGTACCTGCACAGTTATGTTGAGTAGGGCCAGAAGATAATTCAATAACAATAAATATCAATCAATAGACGTGTGGTGCAATAGAAAAAGAGGGTCAATAAAAAAGTTTAATAGATAGATAGATAGATAGATAGATAGATAGATAGATAGATAGATAGATAGATAGATAGATAGATAGATAAACTTTATTCTGGACTCATGGTTCAATAAATAAATAAAAAACAAAAAAATCAATACATGTACCATTATCAATTAAATAGGAGCTTTAAGAAGACAGGAAGACCAGTGTCTCCACAGCTTAGACTGGTATCGGGTTGCACTACGTGTGGTGTCAGTAAGTGACAAGATAATTTCATTTCCAGATGCATTTAACCTGCAGATAAACTTATACGTTAACTTTCGTAAAACAGCTTGTAAGGTATTGACCCTTGCTGTAACATCTCCTGCAGCCTTTGCAGGTTGGTTCTTCTATATGTAATAGAACCGTTTTCCTTCCTTTTCAATTCTAGCATCATCATGAATGTTAAAGCTATGGTTGGCGATTTTTCTGCCAGTATCCCCAACTCCCCTTTTGAATAACTACTCACACACAACACCGTCTTACCTTGCTTTTCCGCTCTTCAGGGGGTTCACGTGAGAAAAAAATCTCCTAAATCCACTCTGGTCTTATTTCTTTCTATTGAAGCCTTCCTCTTCTTCCCATGAACTTTCGCTTCTTGTGACTCCCAGCCGTGTTCAAAGTCTACGGTGAGAACAACGGAGCTACTGAAGCTGATTGGCTTGTGGGACAACAAATAAATAAGGTGATCCCCTGGAATTTGAGGGACAGAGGGAGATGAGTATATGATGTTTATGGGTGAGAGCAGGATCAAACTTTGACAAATCCTTGTCCTTTGGACCGAATGGCAAAGATTGGTTTTAGTTTTTACAGGCCTGCAGCTCCCACATAGAATGATTTTTTAACCTCCTTTTTCTGAGTACATAACGTATTTACTACTTTCAGAATGGAACGGACGATTTTACCCAGTATAACAAAAAGTGTTTCTTAGCTGGATTGCCAACTATAGCTTTAATACTACAGTCACTACATCCTCCCAACCAATCACAAACACAGACCCAGGAACGTTCCGTCACCAACCTCCGCTCCATTCAAAGAGTTCAGAGAGCACATGTTTTTTGTTCCCATGTTTTTTGATAAAAAAAAAAAAACCTTTTGATATAAAGTTGGTTGTGCAGAATTTAAAGCGCAGCCCTGTAGCAGAAATGGCAGGGCTGCACTTTAAATTTGTTTTGAATTATTTTTTTTGATAACGATCAGTATCGATCTATATTATTTCTATTTCATCAATGTGCTTTTTTTCTATATAGTCCAGTCCTAATGCCAAGTTACGTTTAAGATGTAAGGTGATTCATGTTGTTGACAGTGAAATTATTTTCTTTTTTTGTTGCAATTGATGTTTTTTTTCCACAACAATCAAAAACGCTGCAATAACTATACATGTGAGATAATTAGAAACATGATCCAACAGGATAAAATGCATTCATTATGCACTAAACATGATTATGGTTGCTACTTTCTTGTTAATAAACTGAACACAATTGATACAGTTCTTAGCCTGGCATGCTGGAATGATGTTGATCGTTAAATTGCCTCTTTTCTGATCACTCTTGGCATTTGTACTTTCTGATTCCACAGAGATGAGGTGTAGCCCAGAGATCAGTCGTTGTCCCATTCTGTTCTTAAATGTAATTCATGCAACATAGTTGGTCCAGAATTTACCAAAATTGGAGTTGGGATATCAGTGGGGATTTTGCTTTGGTCCACACAATATTTAATATGTGCAGTCCATCAAACATTTTTACCATGTCTCATCTGCCACTTCTCACTGTCAAACTCTGTATAGATTTTAAAGCCTTGCTGTCATAATCTGAGTTTTGTTTTGGTTTATGTTTATTATTTGATCAGCTGTTCTTTTCTTCCACCTCAGGTTTTGTTTCTGTTCTGTCTTGTTTTGGATTCTTCAGCTTATGTACTGTTTTAGTTTATCCGGTCTTTGTATTAGTTCTGATCTCCCTTCTGTGCTCTGTGTAGTCTTAGTTTTATCTTCTATCTTAGGTTTGTTCTTCATGGTTATTTATGTTCTAGGGTTGGTTTAGTGTCTGTTCCTTTCCACGTGTTTTCTGTCAGCTTGTTTCCTCCTGCAGCCTCTTCCCTCCCTCTGATTACATCCACCTGTTTCTGGTTAATTGGCTCACTCTCTCTCCTTTGTTCTCCTGCCTTTTTAAGCCTCTCTCCTCTGCCACTTCCCTGCCAGTTCATCGTCAATTATTGTCATGTCTATAGTGTCTTTCCATGTCAAGCCTCCGGTGAGTTTAAGTTCCACGTTTTCCTTTTGCTTGTTATATCTACCTCTGGATCATTTAAGTTTGCCATCTCCCTGTATGAGTTTTTGGACTGACATTTTTGGATTATGATTTTGACCACTGTTTTGCCCATATCTACTCATTAAATCCTGCTTTATCTCAAACCTCTTTGTCTGGTCGAATTCTGGGTCTTCCTATCTCTGAGCCCCCCGTGACACTTGCCACTTGTATCCAAACAATCCATCGCAGACCTTGAGCAACTTCATGTTTCAGAATCTGCTGGACCGTCGGTTCGCCTGGAAAAACCCGGAACACAAACATCTGCAGCTTTCCATGAGGGTCCTGTTTCCATGGATGAAAGCAGTCAGATTGTTGTGACAGAGCTAATGAAGTGCTCTGACAATAACACTTCCATCGAAGTCAAACAACAGCGGAAGCAAACAAAGAGGACAAAAGTTCAAACCATGAGCAGAGGGGGACAAAAAATAAGGACAAACAAGGTTTTGAGATAAAAAACTTTAAGAAATGACTTTGGTGTGACAGACCAAAAATAGCCCAAGCAGTTTCATGCTGTTAAGAACCCAATGTCGGTAAAGCATGCACGGCTCCTAATTAACGTGGTATGTGAACTTGTAACCTTTGAAATCCATTGACTAATCTCCCTGTTTACCTTTCTAGTGACATGAACTCTGTTTTTCCACAAGTTTCCGAGGTTGGTGGGGTTAGGTTGATTTTTTTTTTATTTTTTTTTGTGTGTGTGTTGGCATGTGCTAAAAACTACAAAAGGTACTGTAGTCATGTTAAGTATGAGAACGTGTCACATGCCAAGCTCCGCAGGCAGAAATGACGGCGGGCAGAAAGACACGTAGCACATGAGAGAACATTGCCATACAGAGCATGCACACAAATAAACAGTTGATAAAGCTCCCATTTAGACAGAACAATAAGCCAGAATGGCCTCTGTATGGTTTTTTTTTCTTTGCAAGATCATGTGCAAGGCTTACAGAGCTCAGTATGACTGCGTCCTTCAATTGAAATAATAATAATAAAAAAAACATTCACACACACTGCTTCTCCTCACGTGGAAGTGACAGAAATATCACTGACCTCCAACTGTCTACAAGCTATTTCTGTATCTGACACTAAGCAGTGTTAGATCTACGCAGATTTTAGCGCTATGGAGCAGAGGCCAGTGTTGTTCCTAAAAGCAGATCCCATTTTTGCTATTCTTTCCAGCATGATATAAGATTCAACCCTCAATTCCTATTTGAAATCCAAATATTTTATTTGTGTGCATAAGCTTTCAAATCTTGAATCATCCTTGAAAATGCTTTTCCCACTTTGTGCACCGCAATTAAATATATGTAAATTGGTGTTTTGTCCATTTCCATTTGACATGAAAGCATCTCATGCAAGCCTGATCATACTGCTGTGTCAGCATAAAGAATTTAATTAGTTTTGACTTTGAATAATAAAAAGGAAAACACTCTGTTGCCTTGGTGAGGGAGGAGTCCATGTTTCTCACATCTCTCTTAGTCAGTGCATCTCTTAGATCATTGAAGTTTTATATGAGTCATGTCTCTCTTGCATGTGTTACCTAACATGATGCTGGAGCAGCAGAAAACATGTGATCTCAGTGCTAAATCTTTCAAATCCTCTTTCTGACTGCATTGTGGGATTTGCATGCAACCGGGTTTATTTATCATGTGTAGCTACACAGGACATGTGATGTGTTATATTTTTTTTCTGTATACATACAATAACAGAGTAAATAAAACTGCATTTTTTTTGGGAGGGGGGGGGCAGTCCCATGAAAGACATAAACTGAAAGATTTAAATTTTTCCGGCAAACATTGGTCTTGCAAAAGTCTGAAAATGTTGATGTGGTTCAGTTACATCTGTCCATAATTGACTGTAAAAACACTTGTGTTGTATTTTTGTAATCCCTACCTCATTATTTCGTGTTGGTCCAACAAATGACTGAGCAAGACTTGTGCACTTTCTCTCTCTATGCGCACAAATCCTACTTTCCCTTTCTCCGATTTTTCATGAATCTCCGATTAAACCATGACTTTGGTCTCTAATGGTGCAGCTTTTCAGATATTTTTAAAGATGTCCATCTGTGGTTCTGGCTTACCAACGAATTTTCCACTAATCAGAGAGTTAATGGTTTGATCCCTGGCTGGTTACCCAAAACGTGTCAAAGTGTCACTGAGTATTACACAGAAGATCGTGGCTACTGGTGGAACAGATTCTACCTTGCACTATATCCACTAAAAGGCATGGCGATCAAAGCAGAAATACACATTTCAATTTATTATTCTGATATCAAACAAAGTTTGGGTGCTGCAATTTATTCCCTTGGTTAGAAAATATGCACATTTGACACATTGATGAAGGTAAAGAATTTGGAAGTGCTGCTGAATGCATGCATTAGTCTCATGTTGGGGCTCTTTTTATGCTTTAGGTGTCCTGACTTGCTTATGACATGGCAGGTCATGAAAATCTATACCAAAAAACTTTGCATTAGGGTGAATGGTTGGTAAAATCTTCTGTACGTAAAAGGCCAGCTGTTTTTGCATTTTTTAGCAATGTTCATAGAATAGCTTGACTGCATTGGAGTGACCCGTTCTGGGAGCTGAAACACCCCTGAGGCATTCGTTATATAAGAGAGCAGGTCAGACAGACTAGAAATGCCAAGATGCCGAGACCGTTTTATGATGTTGGGGTAGATCTGTCTTCTCAGCTCCACAGAAGCCCAGTGTTGGTTGTGCATGTGTATGGTTTTATAAATCAGCAGTTCCACTATTATTACATTTTAAAATCACTTCTGTTCCTGGAAAAGTGCTTATGCCAAAACCAGATTTTATTTTTTTTTTACTAGTATACTTCTTGCTTGAGTTTCTGTTTCTGAACATTTTCTTCTCAGTTTTCCGGTTGCATGCTACTGGAATTAACTATACTGACCAAAACTGTGTTTGCCAGAACAGCTTAGTTAGCGCCAAAAACCACACTGTTGGCTTGAAAACACACGAAAACACTGTGCAATTTGAGGTTTTGTCACATGACATTGTCTATGGCGGAGGAATGAAGAACAACAACATTGTACACATTTTTATATAATCGTGTGAGAAACAAAATCCCCATTTCAATTTCAGAACCACAACATGCAACCTGAGTTCTTGCTCATCTCACATGATTATATGGGAATGACTTAACGCTTAGTGAGGCTTCATGGTGACTCCAGACACTTTCATGGGAGCTGCCAATATGACCACAGACTTCTGCAGCGGCTCGACAGTACACATGGGTTTTCTTCCAGACCAACAACCCCATGGCTAGACACCAACCTTTCTTAAATGTCTGACTGGGATTTTTTCCCCCCTGTTTCGTTGTTATTGTCCAGTAATGAAGGCTTTTGAGTCTAATGAGTCTAAATTCCTTTGGAACTGACTACCGGTACAGTCAGCAGGACGCGGTGGACACAGCAGCCTCATTTTTATGTTGTCCCTCAGAGTTTTAGGACCGCTTTTTTTTTTTTTATTCTCCTTTGTTCAACCTTCTTCTATTAAGCCATACTCTCTGAAAAATTGTGTTTTCAAAAGCATCCAAAGTATACAGTTGTATATGAAACAGTTTTAAGAACTTCAGTGTTTGTGTTCGGCACAAATAGTTCTATTTAACTGCAGATAAATGAACCCTGTTGAACCCAGTAAAGCAATGCCTGAACTCCACCAACCTTTAATGTCTTTATAAAAAGTGTTACTGCTTCAAGGTAAGGTTCATCTTATTTAAAGGTTGGCAGTGTGGGCATTTTTTCTAACCTTATAAACTAGTTGCAGCATAATGAAGGCTGCCTCTGCTTGATATTTCTTGTACTAGTTAATATCTCTTCAGGGAATTTCCTCTTAATATTTTTTTTTTGTCTGACTAAGTCTCATAAACAGTATTTTTTTATTATCCTTTTTCAATAAAACACGTTACATGCAATTAAAGTTGTTTTTTTTAATTGTACTTTTGTATGTTATATATATATATATATATATATATATATATATATATATATATATATATATATATATATATATATATATAAATATAAATATATATATATATATATAAATATATATAAATAAATTTAATTTTATTTTTTTGCCATCTGTGAAATATTTTACCATAATCGCTCAACCATTAGGGTCTTTATGGCAACATGGAACTGATTGCAAGAGAAAATACTTTTCCCCTTCAGGCCACTGTTGGTGTTATAATCTGATCCCACCAGTCAATAGAACATAAAATTAGCAAAACATGAATTCTGACTGGATGTCTCACTCTCACTGGAACCACAGTGCGAATGGCGGGTTAACGAGGAAGATACCACATACCACAGCAGACAATGATGAAGATGACCATGGAGGGCCTGCGACTGTACACTGAGGAGGAGATTCGGTCATTTGATTCAAGTGTGTTGGATCAGGGACACATCTAAAAGTTCCAGAACACCGGACCTTGAGGAATGGCATTGAAGACGCCTGCTTTAGAGCTATTGTTGAGAAACTGTTTGAAACTGCATCTTAGCATGGTACTGCCAAGCCCCTGAGAAATATTGACTTGCTGTAGCGTATGTAATTTAATATGCAATGAAATTATAATAAATGTATTTAAATTGATAGACTGAAGCAGTAAATTCTGTAGGAAATCCCATCCTCTGCTGTCTATTAGTGGCTGACCATAAAGGTTTAGTCTAAAACAGCCCTTCTCAAGTCATGGGTGGGTTTTAAGTGGAGTGAGTTTGAATGAGCTTCTGCTCGCTCACCGGTTCTGAGTGGCTCAGCTTGGTAGACATGATCAGTTTATATACAAATATATGTTTTATATACAAATACATTCTGGGCATTATCATCATTTGAGAGCTCACGGCCTCTGACTAGTGTGCGCAGGGTCTTGTAAAAACAATTCCATCACTAAACAGAGAACATGTCTGCAAAGAAATGTGTTGTTTTTAGTAAACCTTAAGGAAATTCTCTCAAGCTCCACCAATAACGGTCTTCACTTTCTTATTTGTCTATTTTATTTGTCTGTAGAGCAACAAGTAGTGAACTTTTAAAATTGTTTTACATCTCTATTCATATTTGCTTTTTCTTCCAGTTTGATTGCACCACGTGACCAGTAACTAGTATTGTTTAGTCATTACAAAAACAAAGACCTTCTGAAAATATTAGACACCTTCCTTTTTGAATCCAAGTGCTCATAAACAATGCAGATCAGCTACTTTGTCTAGCCATTTATTGTCTTCAGAAATCAAGTCGTATTAAAAACTTAGGACTTAAAAAACTTTATTTCACATTTGAACACCTAAGATTGCAATAATACGCAAACAGGGTTCCGTTGGGTGATTCTTGTTCTAGCATAATAATAATAATAATATAATAATAATAATAATAATAATAATAATAATAGTCCATCAGCACGAACATAATGAAACAATCAAACTAGTTTTGCTACCTATATTTCTTTTGAGTTTTGACAACAAGGTCAGAAGGGATGCCAGCAAATAATATCTACAAATTAAAACATATGAAGTTTCATTTCTGCCTCCATTGGGTTTGCATATCACTTGCTTTTTTTAGCATTGGATCATTCTTTTGGTTTTTAGATGGCTTTGCTAATTTAGAAACTTAAATGCGAGTCTAACTGGAGCTGGATGGATTTCAAATGCTAACGGCATTAGACAGTGTCTAAAGCAGCATGTGCCGTAGTCAACATGTCCATCATGGTTACTATGCACAGCGCTCAGCTTATTATGACTATGGCAACAATACTGTATATGTCTGATGACATTAGTTTCAAACTCCCGCTTTCCAAAGGAACTGTTTTCTGGTTTAGTCATTCTTTTACGGTACAGAGCTAGGGATTAATGAAATGTATGCTGTAATTACTCAAGGACCAGTGGGCAAGAGGTATTCCAAAACGGAAAATAAGGGGAAAAACATGTTTTTTGATAGTGGTGATTGGTTTGGGTTGGTGTCAGAAAATACCCATGTTTTAAAAGCTTAAATATATTTAATATGTTTGTGATACGATTACTTCTAGATTTTGGATCACTTATAAGGACTTTGTGGCTTATCCGTTGTGAAAGATTTGTTTCCCTCCAAAATTGTGGTGGTCACATAATTTTCAGGGTTTTTCAGCAGCTGCTTGATGGAGTTGTTTTGACTGGAGTTCGGCAGCGGCTGGCCGCCCAGAGTGACATTGTGTGCTGCCGTGAGGTCTACAAGAAAACAGGCACTAGGTTTGGACTGCAGTTCACAATGTGGTTCACCACAAACCAGGCGAAGGAGGGATATAACAATGATGGGAGGATACGGAGAGTAATTGAGGGAGATGGATGCAAATTGTGTTCTTAATTCATTTCTTTTCCTCGTTGACCTCTCTCATTTTCACTTACAAGTTGAAAATATAAATTTATTTCCTTCAAAAATGTGTGATGTGCACATCTCTTCATCCTTGTTGTATGCTTTCATGGCATAGCTAAAAATTGAGCCAAGAAATAATAATAATAATAATAATAATAATAATAATAATAATAATAATAATAATAATAATGATAATAATAATAATAATAATAATAATATGCTTTTTAACCATACATACTGAATACATAGCCAAGAATGAACTATAGGGTTAAACAAGAGAGTTTAAAAAAGTAGAGATAAAATAGAGCAATGGATCAGATAACTATGTAGAGGACGAGTTAGAAAATGCAAATTAATCCAAGTAAAAACTATTTCAAAGTCTAAAAGATGTAATGCTATAATGCTGAAGTGACCAACGAGGAAATAAATTCATCAGGATAAAAGGCCAGAAAAACTTTAATCAACGGGAAAAAAGACAATTAAAAAGAGAAACATGTAGATCAATTAGGATTTTTGAATGCAAAAAGTATGTTTTCCTTTAAGAAGATAGACACCAACTACAACAACAACAAGTCACCAATAGACCCTGTGAGGTGACCTACTTTACAAAGTGACTTGCTGCACCATGTAGCCTATCCTTTTCCGTGAACTGTGGTCATAATTTGCAACTGCAGTGTCTAATTTGCCTGTAAAGATGTCCTACCTTCAAAGATTTTAATGTCTTCATTTGTATCACAATTTTAATATGAGAGAAGTAATCAGCAATGGTTCTACAAGTCGCTGGTGACATGAAACCACAGCACTACCGTCATGAGCGTAGAGAGGAGTTCTCGAGACAATCTGTAATCATTTACTTTTCTATGAAAAAGTGTCTATATGATTTAATTAAATTGGAATGTTTTGAATAAATATTTCACAAGATTTGACTGAGTTTGTCTTTAAATGGGACTTAAGAGGATTTGTTTTAATTTGGCTATCAAATCCAGAATTAAGAATCAATTGTCAAAAGTCGTGACCTTTTATTTTAATTTTCTAACCATAATGCAATGTTGGTGAGACACACAGACACAAGTCAAAGACATCCATGGAAAAATTAAGAATGAGCATTAATGGACCTTAAAAAATGCAAAAACACAATGTCCAAAGAAAAAAACTAAATTTACCATTAAGCTGTACTGCAGAAGAGCAAGATATATTAGATGAGGAAAAATACTTTGCAATTGTTAATGGATAATAAGGTATAATTAGAAAAAGAGATCAAGTTGACTAAACAAAGACAAACACTCCCTGAAAAGCTAAAAAGTGTTTGTAAAAACTGAAATGTTGAAGTTAGTTGAAATGTTCAAGTTAATAAAGACAGGTCAATTAACAGACAATGTAAAATTTTGTGAATGTACCAGACAAAGACTCCCTGAGAAGCTAAATGGTGTGCAAAGAGACATTAGCATGTGAGAGACAGTGTAATAATTATTTATCAGATCAAGAAACTGTGGAATTAGTAGTATGATTGTAAACATTTAAATGAACTATAAACTGGGCTACGGGTTTATTTCATTTCAGCAGAGGATGATTGCCTTCACAGTTTTGGGAAAGAAGCTGTTTTTAATTCCATTAGTTTTTGATTCAGTGTTCCTGGATTGTTTCTCTGATGGAAGTGGGACAAACGGTGCCTTGTCTTTCTTTTACTGCTCCCAGCGAAGGCGGATGCTTTTCTGCTTCTCTCCTCCCTGGACCTCTCCTGTTTGCCTCTCTGTCTGCATGTTGTTTAACTCTCTCAGAGTGTTTTTCTGCAAAAAAAAAACTATGGATCTGATCAGCTGGTCGCTCAACGAAAGTGATCAAATTTTCTCAACAAGAAGACCAGGCGCGGGGAGCCGAGCTGTCCAGCGGGGACATATGCTGCCGGATACATCATGAATTCCTGGGGAGCTTGGAAGAAGATGTGCCTGTCTATTTTGTCCATCAAGGACATGGAAGATGTGTATATCATTGTATTTATGAAAACAGAATTTTTGCTTATTGGAGCTGGCGGTTACCTGATATCGAGAAAAATTGAAGATCTCGGCGGCAGTCTTGGCCATGGCAAGGCTGCCAGCGGTTTGTTAGGGGTTAAACCGGGCCGTGAACACCCAGACTCAGATGCTTAGTGAACAACACTGCAAGCTATATGTCATACTTGCACAGTATCGCATGCCGGCTGGAGTTGAACTGTATGGTGGAATGGCAAAACCTCGGGGAAGTTTCTAGCTCAATTTACGACTGAAAGTCCAACAAATCCAGCTGTTTTGGACTCAGCCTGACACAAAACAATGTCCTTACTATTGAATCTGGTGCCTCGGTGGCTACCCATGGAGCTGGCTATCTCAAATTCTCCTGGATGTTTTGCAAAGAAGACATTCTAACCCCACCCAGACTCGCTCATGACACCTGTGAACTTGAACAGTGCCCTTTTTGAACTGCTGATTTACTATGGCTGGAGGGGAGGTAGCTGGAGAGTCATGGGCCCATACTGACATACACACATACAGACACATGATGATAAATTCACCCCCTGTGACTCACCACATTCGCTGTGCCTGGTGTTTTTCCGCTGGGACAGGAACCTAGTTTGGATGCACACATAAGTGCTGCTCACTTGGGGTACTGGACTTGATTCCCCCCACACCTGAAAACCCTCCCACCTTAAATATGTCTGCTTATGATATTGTCTGTATGTTTGTTTTTTGTGCCAATGGTTTTTTTTCTTGCATTAATCGAATTGTCAGAGAGACAGTGCGATTAATGCAGTCCCCCCCCCCCCCCCCCCCAACCATCCTAATGTATTCATTTCTCTACTCTGCAAGAAGACGGCGCCTGGCAAGGCTGTGGCCACAGTCTCTCCAGTCTACCCATGTATGTCTTTCTCTTGATGGGCTGTACTGAAACAAATTTTTATTCAGGAGCTAAGTGGCATAGAAAGGATTATGTGGATAAAATCCACTAGCAAGGGTCATGCAACAAAGATGCAAGTTTAAACTTCATTCAAAGAAGGGGTCAAGGGGATAGATGACTTTAGTATGGGTAAGAATGCGAACAGAAAGTAATGCTTTTATAAATACATATTCTGGCTAAGTCTAATAGCCTCACATAAAAAATTAAAGGGTTCTCATAACTTAGAAATAGTAATTTATAAATACGGATGTCAGTGCACCCACTGGGAGGCGCCTTGTTGCGTTGCTATTTCCGATTTAAGTGGCCGAAATGGGACAAACTTGTAAGGCCATACCCTGTCTCCTATATGAAGACATGTTGTTGGTGAAGTATAAACAAGCAAAGACGACTGTAGATCATTCTATTTGCCATTTTCTGTTTTATGTTACCCTTTGCCCAGCGAGAAGGAAGACAAAGTAACCAAGAAAAGAAAAAGCAGTAAAAACCAGAAGAAAACAAGACCCTATATCAGCTATTATTACCAGGTGGAAATAATTTACGAGGGAGTGGGGATTTAAAACGGATGCGGAGGTTGTAGCTCTGGACAGGTGAGTTCATTCAATAGGGGGTTTTCAGCTGACGTCACGCTCACGTGACTACTCAGTGCGTCCGCCATATTGGGTGGCAGTCGTTTCGCACCGTTGACCTGCGTTGTATGACGCCTTAGGCAGTATTGGAAGTGAACAATGGGGAAAACGTGTTTAATGGTTGGTTGCACGGCCCGTGGAGGTGGAGATCAACGCTCTTTCTATCGCCTACCAGCCGTAATAGTGAATCAGTGTGAAAAAACAAATCAGCTCTCTGAACAACGCCGTCACCTATGGCTGACACGGATATCCAGGTCCGATTTGGACGGTGTTAAGCTGGAATACGCCAGAGTCTGCGGTGCTCACTTTGTCACAGGTAATTAACTGTTAAGTATTTAAAACATGTAAGAAGAATATATTAATAATAGGGCTTGGGCGTTATGACTTATTACTTTCCGCGGCTGCCGTGTTGACTGCCTCCGCCGCCTCTACTGCCTATTACTACCGCGTACTGTACTCCCTCTCGCAGCCGTGTTTTAATTTGATTAATTTCACCTTAACTTGATTTCAACCATGGTAAACCGTTGCTGTATTGTGGGCTGTAACAGCGCAACACATGATCGCCATGGGAAAAACATAGAAACAGGTTAATTTTCCATCGCTTTCCTGCCTGGAGGCGCAACCACGGAGAACAACTGTTAGCAATAACAAAGAGTCGTTGGATCGCGGCTGTAAGTCGACCGAACATAACTTTCCACAGTATCCCGATGTCAATGAGAGTGTGTTCTAAACGTTTGAAACACATAGCAGCAAGTTAAAAGTCCATTACATGCGTGAGTGGTTGTTAGCACTAACGGTTAGCATGAGCCAGAGCCCGTCTGAGCACAGCTTACCTTTGAACGAGTTACAGAGATAACAAAGACTCGTCGGCTCGCTTGGATCGCGGCTGTAAGTCGACCGAACATAACTTTCCACAGTATCCCGATGTCAATGAGAGTGTGTTCTAAACGTTTGAAACACATAGCAGCAAGTTAAAAGTCCATTACATGCGTGAGTGGTTGTTAGCGCTAACGGTTAGCAGCTACTAAACTAGCATGAGCCAGAGCCCGTCTGAGCACAGCTTACCTTTGAACGAGTTGCTGTGTTCCCACTGTTTGCTGGCTTTATGATCTGCAGCTCCTACCGGCGTAAATACGGTAAATACAACTTAATTTTGCACTGGTCATTGTTCTGCTTAAATAATTAAAGCCGCGAGCGGCGTCGATCGGCCCTGCAGCCAAGCGCCTTCTCGCACCGCCCGCCGCCAGCCACCGCAGAAGCATGCAACACATTTGCGTCGGATTGTTTACATTTTTACCATCTTATTAAAACTCACCCGTCCACGTATGATGGCGATTTCCTTGATGTACATAACCAGATGTGAACTGGTTGTGAGCCTCTAGATCCTTGTAAGCTCTCATTTCCTCAAGAGTGTGCAGAGGGTTTTCACCGAACACCAGGTAATGCACTATGTCGCCGTGCTCTACATTTGGCCAATCATCTGGATTACGGCTAAACAAGGCACCGTGTAGGGCATAGGGGTCCATATGGTCGATCACGGAACATTTCCTCAGATATACGTCCTTATCTGGTCGCTCTAGCGTGCTGGCGTACTTATCCATTCGCGATACGATAATACGTGTACGACAACTAGAGATAAGAAAGTGTGCCACCCAATATGGCGGACCGGAAGTTGGCCAGTGACGTCAGTGAAAACCCCCTATTTAACAGTGAAGTTTATTTTGGTTTTATGTTATAAACAGGGAAGTGTTGAGCAGCAACCACTCTGTCCTCCTGGTAGCGACAGCTAGTTTGTTCGTCTCCATCTCAGGAAGTATGTGGGAGGGAGGCGGAGGGATATCAGTCACTGTCTGTACAACAGCTGAAGCGGATCTCTTTACTCGTAGATCATTCACATGAATGATTGCGCATCTTACAGTGTGTACCTTATTGGATATTGTACTTTCTTCCGGAAGTACAATATCCACACTGGGGCTTTAAGGTGAGGCATCTGTGGCTTGCCTTGACTTAATGTAGTTGGAGATCAATTTGTAAGTGCTGAGAAAGGAACTAAGATGGAATATATGGATTTGAAAAGAGACTGCTAACTGGTCAGTTTTCCAGAGTCATTTCAGTAGAAGATGAATAGCTAGAGCACAGTATCAGAATGGAACGACTGAGGAGACCTGATGTGAGTGGTAGGCATGTATTGCTCAGAACATCAGAGAACCTGAAATTAAAGTTACACACAGTGTTGTGTTTTGAAAGGTTTAATAATTTAGAAAAAATATGGTGCTGCCAAACAGGGTTGAAGTCAAGGATCTGGACAAAGCAGCGGGCAGGATTTATACACAGTGAGGCAGAAAGGAGATGGCTGACAGGTCTGTAGGGCTTTGCTAATATTGTGATCAGAAAAAGAGTCCAGGTCATGTCCAGAAAACAGGAAAAAACACAAAAGAGGGAAATACAGGAAATCTAGAGCTTGGCCAAGAACTAGGCAAGGCAGGCAAGGAAGAATGTGGGACATTTACTCACCAATGGTTTTCAATATCCTGGCAACAGGTGTCCACAGGATATAAAGGCAAGTGGACAGGTGTAGAGTTGGCTTGATGAGAGTAATGGAGGTCTTCATTACTTATACAGACATACATCTAAAGTGCTTATATGTTTGGAACATTTTGAATGAAATAGTTACAAGGTGTCCAGTGAGCCGATGCTTTTGGAGCGTGTGTAGAGTAATCCAGGCAGAGTTTTTATGAACACATAAAGCACAAAGCACAAAAGCCAGCTATACCACAGGGCGGATTCAAGAACTGAGTCAGCGGGTTGCACGTGATTCAAAGGGGCAACTTCCCCCGTCAAATCCTGTTGTCTTGACATCATTTGCTAAATATAGAAGTGTTTTTTTAGCTTTGAAATCAGCAAGACAAATGGAGAGTCGGAACAGACCATCCAAATTTATTTAAAGTTGTTGTCGCTCTTCTGCCTCATTCACTTCATTTGTGCCCCATCAAGTTATTTTATAAACTAGAAATAAAGTAGAAATGGTACTAAATGGTTTCTGTTGGTCTGGTGGTTAAGTTACAGTGTTTCACTGGTGAGCTATTGCTTCAAATATTTTTTCAGATTTAGCTTGTAAAAGAGACTCGAAGAGGCTTTGCCTGGTTAAATAAAGGTCATCATTATAAGAAGATAAGATCAGAAATTCCCTTATTGGGGAAAAAAAAAGAAATTCCCTTATTGTCCCACAATGGGGAGATTTCAATATTCCCCCTAATTTTCCATGTGACTGAGCATTCATTGGATCTCTGTGAGCAACATCACACGTGCACACTGAGGCTACACCAGTATTACGCCTGTCCAAAACCTGAGAAAATAAAAAGTTACATGACTTAGTAAAGGAATCAAATCACAGCAAAACTTTCTTTTAGATACAATTGACCAACCAACATCTAAAAGAGAGTCAAAGAGTTTGGGCAACTTCTGCAGCCATAGTGGTTTACTTTCCAAGAAAACTCTGAAAACACACTGTAGGTCTAAGTGAATAGGAAAGAGTTTATAGGTGTTGGTGATGTTTGCTTTGAAGAGCAAGGCACTTTGGCCTTTCACCTGGATGAGCCTAATGGTATTATTTTTGCAAATTGCATGGAAACATGCAGGAATGGAATGATGCTGTTGATACTAGGAATGTGTGCACCTTGAGGAGCTTACATGTGGTATTAATCTCTTCCTCAACATAAAAAGAAAGCACACAGCTGTGAATTCTAGGGCTGTAATATCTGGAAAGGTTTTTACTATAAGTCAAAGTTATTTCAAACTAACCTCAAGAACACAAACCATACACCACATGTTCCACAAACATATCAGTCATTAATCAATGATTAAGGTAAATTGGAAAGGCTGGTAAAAAAAAACAAAAAAAAAAAACTAGATAGCTGTAAAATATGGAATCCCCTGAAATTTAAAGATGTTTTGTCTTGTTTTTTTCCATGAACGTTTCTATATGCATTGTAGTGTAGTATATTGCTTTTGGAGCTGTGAGATTCTGGAGAGCTTTCTCATCAAAGGTAAAGTTATGAATTACTCTTGTGCACAATGTAAGTCATTTTTTCATTGAATACAAGAAATGTGCCTTTGTAAATATACTGACTCACTCTCACCCTTATTTTCTTAAAGTTACAGTTCTTTGTATAATGGGCTTATATAAAACAGTTCTGGGAATGCTTTATCCACAGCATGCTATTGTCATAGTCATAGAAATAAAGCACTTTTGCATCTTAGCTATTTACAAAGGAAGAAGCTTGGACTTGAGTTGAAGTAAACAGGGTTAACCTTCAAAAACTCCCTGAAAGCACCAATCCTGATTTAATAACCTCTAATTTAATTTACCTCCAGGGGAATAATAGCCTTTGCACATAAGCCTCAATTCTTGGTATGGAATGCATACCTCCTCTTCTTTTCTTGAAATTATACTTTTATTCAAATCCCTTGTTATCTTCTGGCTGTGTTCATTTTTTTTATCTGTAATAATACTTCACTTTGTTGTTAAATGTATTCTGACTTGGAGTATAGAGCAATACAAATAACTTACCAACAACTGTTACAATAAAAGATGTATGAATTGGTTTGGCGTTTCATCTGAAATATAATGTAAATTCAAATACAAATAAGTCATTGGAGTCGGTGGCAATTTTAAAATTGTAAGAGCTAATATTTTAAATTAGTTTTTTCAATTGGCAGGTAAAACGTAAGTTGTCACAAAATCTTCAGCCTTTACTTAAGTAAGCTGAAGATCTGATTCAGACTAAATGCTATGTTGCAAATTACATGTTAGCAATGATGCTGCTAAAATCATTTTACCACTCAGAAACTACAACCATTCGGTCCTCTACTGCTTTGGCAGCGCTGGCGCTAACTCATCTTGAACCAGTTCATCAAACTGATAAGGCTCAGACCCACCGAGCTCCACAAAGCCTCCCTTCACCTCCGGTGATGAGTGTGGTAAAAAATCCTCCACTTCAAAAGACCGATCCATGGCGAAACTGCCAGCACCACTCTGGTCAGGCTGCATGTTTCAATATGTCAGATTAAGCTTGCTGTCGCTTTCCAACACCACCACATAACCCCCTCCGCTCATTCCCACACTTGGCTGTGACCCTCAGTGTCTCTTGGCACCGGCTTTGGTGGAATTTTCCAAAATTTGTCTGAGGTCGGGTACGAGTTTGGTAACACTTTAAACTGCTGCCATACTGTTTCTCTTTTGCCACATATGGTGGTTTATTAAATCAGGTCTTAAGAAGGTCTAAACATGAGGAATTAAAGGGGATTGTGTAAAAATCCTTCTAGGTCTTCTAGGTCTAGTGTCGTTCATTTATGTTTTGTTCAAGCATATGAACAATTTGTGTGAATGAACTGAATCGAACCAGTTCTTTAGCTGATCTGTTCATTTATTGTTTCAGTTAAAGTAAGTGAGCCGACAAGGAGTGGGACTTCCTGATTCCTTGACTAACACAATGGCATCTGTTACTCCAAGCTTTTGGCTAGAGTGAGCTTGGAGTAACTCAAGATTCACCACGGCAAACTAGTGGACACACAGAGAAATACAGCTGAAGAGTGATTTGCCAACTGGTACTGTACCAGAAAGGGTGTCGATTCACTCTTGTACTGCATGAATCAGTACATGAATTGTTCGAACTGCCTCTGAATCAACATTCGCGACCCTACCAGACAAATAGGGTACTGCCACTAAGGAGTGATTCACAAACAAGTACTGTTCTGGAAATGCCGCTGAATAACTCACTCCCGTACCGAACGAATCAGTGGGTCAGTCGCTCACACTGAGTTTGGATGTCAGACAAAATAATCAGAAATCACCCCATGCAAGAAGTTTCACTTTCAATTTAAAGCATCTGAATTTAGAGCATCTGAATTTGAAGCATTAATTGTCAGTATTAGTTAGTAAATGCCTTTCTGTGTGGTTCTTGGTGGTAGTTTAAACATGAAAAGGATAACAGGAATTTTTTTGGCAACAACAAGTAAATCTGCTATCAAACAGTGACTTGCATGTATAGACTTATTGGGGTTTACTAATGTTGAGGATGGAAATCATATCTTCCCCTCCTGATAAAAACCTGGATAAACATAAAATTCAATCACCTCAGAGGTATTAAATCATCACACAGTACTTACGCTCAATTGAGGGAAAGGAATCTTAGATGTTATTACTGGGTTTTAGAGACTCTTTATGTTTTTATAGAAATGATATTACTAGAAACCTTCAGACAAAACACAGAATTAATTATGTTTTGGACCATCAACTTGAGCTCATCAAACAACATTTCTCGTGACTCTTTAATTTCCAAATATCAGTCAGACCAAAAATGCAAAAATGTGAGCAAACTATTGAAACGGTCAAACTAAATTAAACTAAATTGCTCTGTAAACAATTTTTGTGTCAGTGATTGTCTGGTCTCCTGTTCTTAAGATGTTTGTGATGAGGAATTTGTTGGAGAAAGCAGCAGCTGATTTAAAACGATAAGGCAAATTTCGGTCTGGACTGTGGTTGTTTTGAGGTCTGTTTTTGTTTTTTAATCCATCCTCAGTAGTCCCGGCTCCACATGCATGTGGCGGACTTGGCTTCCCTCAAGGGCCAATTTTTCGAGGTCGTCTGGTTCCAGTGTAATGACACCGACTAAGTGTTTACATCAGGGTCTGTAATTGGCTTTCCACACGAGACTGCTCTAGTTTACTACTTTATAGGTAGCAAAAAAAACAACTTAGAGAAAGAGAAAAAAAAACCCACATTATTTCAGATATGTAGTGGGACAGACATGTGAACAATAATATTTAAAAAGCTGCAGGCGAACCCTTAAAGATCTTCTCATGATACTGTAAATGACATTTTTAAATGACTAAAATCCAACATACAGTTTTTATTACACTGGGAAAATCCCTGTCATCATCTTTGATATTTGGTGACATGTTCAATCAAGCTTTGGCAGGTGTGAGGATGTTAAAAAGTTACCTTGATTTTTGAAGCGATTTTCTGTGATGTTATTTAGGACAATACTTCCCTTACCTTTAGTAGAAAGATGCCATGTGACTTTGTGTTGGAAATGAAATAAGTCAAAACTGTGCTGGGTGGCTCACAGCTAGTGAGACGTACACCACCTGACTTTAGCAATTAAAATTAGCTCAATTAATTAACTGTTCAAATCAATGAGATATAACCTGCTGTGTTATATGTCTAGAATTTCCTAACAGACTGTTGTTACATTTGGTGTTACTGTTTTCATCCAGACATGGTCTGTGTTTCTATTTAAGGTTATTTATGTTGAGTTTATCTGTCCACTAGATCAAGACCTAGATCACTGGACCCGGCAGTGTGCGCTAGCAATGTAAAGAAGAGAGTCACTTCTAGTGTTTTGAATCAGCATTGAGGATGCCTCTGTGCATTTCAGTTTACTTTGTTGCTTACTTTACTTTGTGGTTACGTTTCCAACAAGATCAGGGTGACATGACATCTTCCTGCTACAGGCAAGGGAACTATTGTAGATAATAGCTTCCCAGAACCTCGCTTTAAAAGATCGGAACGGGTTATTTTAAAAGCAGCAGTGTTGGCAGTGTGTTGGTCTGCAGCGTGCACGTGGGCATTTACTTCAATTTAAGGTAGAAAGAAATTAGCAGAGACCTGAGAGCCGTGTTTCTTGCTGCCATCAAACAGCGTGAGATTATTATACAAGAGGAAAACATTTTGGGAAATTGTAGAAAATCTGCCAAAAAATTCAACTCATGACAAAAAAATTTAAATCTTGGGAGAATGATAAACAAAAAAAAATGCTCAATTTTCAGCCCTCCAATTGTTGTTTCTTAGTGTGCAAAATTTTATGACTGGACACAGACTTAACAAGTGTGGCTTTTTTGGAAGGGTTTCTGGGAGACAACATTCTCCCCGTAAAAGTTTATAATGGCGCAATTTCATAAAGTTTATCTGAGTAAATGTTATAAAATGTTAAGATATGTGTTGCTTTGTTTGTTGTTGTGAACTGTGACAGCACAGCAAGAAACACTGAGTGAAGCAAAGATAATACACATAAAGTTTGTGGAAGACATGTCTTCAGTTCCTGCACATATCAATTGAAGAGATGGAATAAAATAGTGATGATCAGGTTTTATTTACTGATTTGAATGATTAAATTTGATCTTTCTTTATTACTTAAATTTTTTTATTACAGAGGAATGGATAAATGGTTAAATGGATGGTGTGGCAGGTCGAGGGCGAACAGGTGGGTATGGCAGGTTAGTTTTCTGTGTAACCTCTGGCGGTTGTGCGTTCGTAGCTTATCAAAGTAGACTGGTGAGCAGGGCGACAGATGCATGTAGGTTTTCCAAATTATTTCAACAGCTCCTCTCATCAAGATAACTTCCAGATGGGTGATTGTCATGATGATTTCAAGACGGAGACCTAGAGAGCACCAAAACAAACCCTGTTGTTCTGTACACCAAGACACTCAGAATTAGTTACAGGTAAATCAGTCTTTGAATAATTGCAGAGGAACTTGATTACTGCCAAAGGACAAACATATGAGGGGACTGCAATTACTAAATATCCAGGAGTTTGAATGTTCTGCAGTCGTGAGTACTTACAGGAGTTGAGCCCAGCCATGATGGGAAACTACTGCACAAGATGGTAGGGGGAAGGGAAAGAGAAAACAAAGACAGCAAAACCCAGGATCAACAGTATAACCATAATGTGTAACACTATGTCTGATGACAACCAAACACAGGATATTAGCTCAAACGCCCAATGCAAAATGTGGAGAATCCTATGCATAAGGGTTGCAGAGGCTAATGTGAGTCAATATGTTCAAAGGTTTATGCTTGGCAATGATCTTAAACACAGCAACAACTCAGCAACAGAAAAAAAGTTCCTCCACATAGACATAAGAGAATAATAAAATCATACAGAAAAGACAATGCTGCTAAAGGGCCTCAACATTTCTGAATCATTTCTGCTGACGACTCGGTCATAAAAATATTTTCCCATGACTCTAAATTTGATTTGATGACTTATTCTGCTACCCTTTTTATTTGCAACATTGTTGCTGTCAACTGGTTCCTTATTTTGTTTCCCACACAATAAGGAATTTAGGGTCGCTCCTCAATGTAAAAGTGTAAATCATCAGACATTTCACTTGCAAGCCAAAAACCAACAGCTGTGGTCCTCGGGTACTTATTTAAAGTGATCAGTAAACATGTATAAACTATAAAGTGGTGTCTAGTTAGATGTCGTACCACATCTTGCTTTTTCAGAAAAGGATGGCTTATCTGAGTAACACCAAATATGTATTTGTCTTCTGTAAGTAGAATAAATCAAAGCTGTTTTGTTTCAGACTGGACTGAATTTCCAGGAATTTCTGCTAGTCTTGGCAGCTGCACTGCAATAATATCACCATGGGGCAATACACCTTAATGGTCCTCTCACATCATGTTACTGTTTTTATTTTCTCTGTTCTGTAACCCACAGCCCCCTGATGAGAATTCTTTCCTCCCACAGGTTAGTGAGTTAGAACGCTCATGTGCAATTTGACTCTTTAGTGCATTGCAGGTAAAGGCTATTTTACGTGTGCAAATCAGGGACAAACATTCTACAAGTATGTCTCTGAGTCTGTCTTCCATTTCCTTCTATTTTAGTCAAAAAGCTATTTAAATTTCACCATCATTCAGTAAATAATAAGTTAGGCTTTTGCAAGCTAAAAAAAGATAAATGTTAAAAAATGGATACCAGACCTAGTATTAGGTTATACATTGAAATCTTGTTTTGCTTGTTTGATGATGAAAATCACACGCTGTTGCTTGGATTTGTATTACATAATGTCCACTTGTTTGGCTGGTGCCTATCTTCAGCGATCATTGGGCAAGAGGCAGCATACGTCCTGGACAGGTTCGCCAGTCCATCACAGGACAACGAAGAGACACACAGGACAAACAACTATGCACACACACACATACACACACACTCACATCCAAGGTCAATTTGGAGAGACCAATGACCCTAAAAGTCAGGTTTTTGGACTGGGGGGAAAGCTGAAGTACCCGGAAAGAACAACAACACATAGTCTCAGCTAACCAGGATCTTCTTGTGACAAGGCAACAGTGCTCCCAACTGTGCAACTGTGCAGCACACTCATTTAACAGCACTCACAACAATAAAGTAACTGATTTTATTGTAATTGCCAGGGAATATCTAAAACATGTGGGGTAGTGTGCCTTGATGACCACGGTTGAAAAACACTCTAATGGTCTAAGTAACTGTCTAAACTAGTACTGCACACTAAAATGTGTTCACTGGAGAGAGGTATTTTGGATTGTGGAATGATGCTTGAAGCAAAAGTGTTAATAAACTTGACTGCATGTTGTAAATTTTATGATACTGATTTGGTCACATGCACACTCTGTTTGTACCTAGAATAAAGTGAGACATTCATAATTTATCCTCTCAAAGGAATAGCCATTGATCTATCCACCCATACCTTGTATATACCTACTTATTCATGCCGGATTGCAGGCAGGGAAGGACCAGTTTGCTCATGATAGTTTTTTTTATTCTGTTTTGGCTCTGTAGCTGAAGTTCCACAAAGTAATGAAAAAGCTGGTGGATGTGTTACACTCGGCACTCGGTGTTGGTAGGACATTTAGTCAAGATGGAATGTTCTTTGAGTCTTAATTTAGTAGTTAGAGCAGCTGTACAGATCGGAGTATGTGTGTACGTGGAGGGGCGGAGCAATATTTGGATATTTCAGACAGTCTGTAACACATCATCGTAGGCTGATCTCTTTGAGGCTTGTGTTTATAGTCACATATTTAATAGCCCAATTATGCGACTTCACGATGAGAAACAAGCCCAAAAAACTGTAACCGGCAACTTTAGAAAAAACAAGCCCACAATTGCTTATAATATGTGGAGTTGACAATACTAGCTACCATTCTGGTGTAGACTCTGTCCTTTAACTTGTAAGTTTACAGATGAGACCATCAGCACTTGGTAATTCATCCAATCAGCCAAAGTGCTCTGGGAAGTTGAGAATCTACAAGCACAACTACCTTTAACAAGATCAGCCTGATCAGTCTGCCATTTTGTTGGACTTGCAAATTTGGAAGGTATTCCCTGATAAAATCTGGTCCAGAAATGGTCTTTTAAAGCTTGGCAGCAGTGCCAGCGGCATGTATTGGGAAGTTTAGTTGCATGGTACACAACCTGAGGCAAAGACCCATCAGGCGGCCCCAACAACAAGTGGTGTTACGGGATCAGGATCAGCAATGCTAAAGAATATATAGCCCAAGGGCCTTTAATTCAAAATACCCTCCACCTGAACAAGAACTGTCTTGAGCACTTCTTCTGCAACTGTCTGAGCACCAATGGTGACGTACAACGCTGTTTTAACAGAGTGGATTTCTCTTATCCCAGACTCTTCCAAAATGAGGGGCAACAGGGATGTTAAACTTGAAAGTAATACTTTGCTTGGGAAGGCATTGCTATAAGTCAGGAAACATCTGTGCCATGGTCTTTAGAAGCTCTTGTTCTGTTCCACAGAAGTTGGTCCCCGAATCCACTGAACAGATAGAATCTCTGTAGGGTTACCCTGACGGGATATGAGTTTCCTTAAGGCAATGAGGAAGGAGTCAACATTGAGGTGCAGAAGAAAAATTTCATTGGGATGTATACAGTTTGGATGTATACAATGTATACTATGTATACTTAACAGTTGGCTGTTAGTGGCAACAGGCTTACCCAGTCTACGAAGCGGGATCTCATCAGGGAGTCTATCACTTTATGTTCTACTTACAGTCTGCTTCTCCTCTTTGCGATAGTCCTCGGCAGTAAAACTCCACTAATTTCCTGCCATACCTTGTAGGTTTTTTTTGTGGGCTCAAGAAGCTGCTTCCAGTCTTGGTAGATATCAAATTCTGTGTTTGAGGATGCTGTGGTTGAAGTTGTACCACAAAAGGCTGACTTCTGTAGTATGAAACACCCAAGTTACTTTTTGATTCACCCAACTATACTCTGGTCTTATTTCTTTCTTCTGAGGCCTTCCGCTTTTTCTCATAAATGTGTAAAACAGTTTGCTTCTTGAGACTCAGCCTGTTTCAAATATACTACAAGAGCAGTGGAGCTACAATCAATGGCTGAAACTGAAGCTCACTGGATGCATAAACACTAGAAGTGCACAGCAAGAGGAAGCTAGCAAGGAACGAGCACGCACATTGGCATTAGGTAAACTCATAAAGATTGCCATGTAGATCAACCAATGGATAAGACAATCCCTCCAGAAATTAAAGGCGAAAGAAGATAGTCAACAATACCTTTAACAATGTGGAGAAATCTGCAGTATTGCGCCGATGCCATTTCTTGGCCCCGATACTGATACCCGATACCTGGCTGTGCAGGTGATTTATCATTAGTTGAAGCAGACACACATATAAAAGTTGTAGGAGAATGGACCTCAGTACTGGAGCTGAAAACCCCTGATATATTTTGTAGTTTGTATAATGTTTTTTTTATGATGTGTGTGAAACAGAAGACAGAATCTGTCATGATATGAGGAAAGACAGGAGAAGCTATCCGGTTGGAAAGCGGTACTTCCATTTATTTTCTGGAGCATGTGGTAACCACGCAAACTGTTTCTTATTCAAACTTGTATCTTTCCAGTTTCCTAGTGCTCCCCCAGTGGTCAGGAAGCCAAACTACCGTAACTGTAGATATACAACAGAAACCAATCTCACGACAGAATCCTTGTTTGTGAATATAATGTCGGCCTAATCCTCTTAAGACCTGTGGGAGAAATGCAAATTTTCAGCAATTACAAGCTATTTAAGTAATCATTCTATTAAGGATTATATTTTTAAAATAATTTGACATTTTGATAGAGTCCACACACGTCTATGTTTAAATGGTGTTTGTAATGGCTGAATAGAATAGAACAGAATAGAACAGAATAGAATAAAATAGAATAGAATTCAACTATATTGTCATTGCACTGTCACAAGTGCAAGCAACAAAATGTGGTTTGCATCTATCCAGAAGTGCTATACAGGATATACATATTTATTCACAGGTGTATGTACAAGCAAAAAGTAATAGTAAGGGACTATAAAATGTTGTATATAAATATAAATATAAATATGGGAGCTATATGCACAGATTATTCAGTATATACCGGATGTTAGGAAAATAATTATATATGTATTAGCGGGTTTATAATACAAGATAAATAATGGCAGATAAGATTTACAGATTATATACAAATTGTATACAAATTGTGTATGTGTGTGTGAGGGGAACAGTCCATGGTATGTCTGTGTGTGTGTGAGGACAGTTCATATGTTATTATTGTATGGGGGGATGGGGGGTTACAGTCCTTATAGTTGTGTCAGGAGGCGTTCAGAAGCATGACAGCTGTGGGAAAGAAGCTGTTCCAGTCCCTGGTGGTTCTGGTCCGTAGTCTTCTGTAATGCCTCCTAGAGGGCAGGAGGGAGAAGAGTGTGTGTGCAGGGTGAGTGAAGTCCTTGGTGATTTTCCCGGCCCTTTTCAGACACCGCTGCCTATAGATGTCCTTGATAGTAGGGAGTGATGATGTGCTGAGCAGTTTATACCACCCTCTGCAGCGCCTTCCAGTCGGCGACAGAGCAGTTCCCATACCAAACTGTAATACAGTTGGTGAGGATGCTCTCAATGGTGCAGCAGTAGAAGTTTGTGAGGATCTCCAAGGACAGGTGGTTCTTCCTCAGGGTCCTCATGGAGAAGAGGCACTGGTGTGCCTTATTGATGAGTTTGGAGCAGCTGGTCGGCCAGGTCAGGTCTTCGGAGAAGTGGACTCCCAGGAACTTAAAGCTGTCCACATGCTCCACTGCTATCCCCTCGATGTGGATGGGTGGGTGTAGGTCAGCGTTCCTCCTGAAGTCCACGATGAGCTCCTTGGTCTTGCTGCAGGTTGTTTTTGTCGCACCACTTAGCCAGACGGTCCACCTCCATCCAGTAGGCGGCCTCATCGTTGTCTCTAATGAGGCCGATCACCGTGGTGTTGTCTGCAAACTTGATGATGCCGTTAGAGCCATGGACAGGTCTGCAGTCGTGGGTGAGGAGAGAGTAGAGGAAGGGACTCATCATGAACATAAATAGTTTTAATCATGTTATTTTGAGCACAAATTCAGGAAAAACACCCTGAGCCCCTGGGGGATGGGGCTTAAATTGATTCTGATTCTGATTCTGATCAACTATGGTGCTAGTTTACCACAGAGAGGCAATGGCTGCCTCTGCCAGCCTTTCGAGTCGCCCTGCTGATGAACCAGATGAACTGCAGCTGCTGGAAATCAAGCCTGCCAGCCGTACCTGCTGTTGAGTGAAACACACACACACACACACACACACACACACACACACACACACACACACACACACACACACACACACACACACACACAAGCTGGGTCTGCTCTCAGACGTGCAAATATGACATTAGACTTAAAAAAATACATTAGCTTTTTTTTTTTTAAATCCAGACTCTTTCCCACACTCTGTGGGACGCTCTTGCAGTAAAAAATAAACTAGGGATCATTTACGGTTATATCTCTGTGTGTGGGTTTTTCAATGATTTATTCTGTTTGACAGTTTAGAGTTCAAGTTAGAGCTGATATTCAAGACAATAGAAACCCCTACCATAGTTTTTATTTAAGACTCTGTTGTAAGCACTTTCTAAATACAAAATGTTGAGTGGAAGGTGAACCAACTCTCCTCTGGAGGCATTGAAAAAGGTTTAAAAACATGACTTGCCACAATCAGGCAACAGAAGGTCAGAATCAGGAGTGCAATTATTTCCCCTCCAATTTAATTGCAAGGTTATTAATTTTAAAACTTAATTAAAATTGACTAATTGAGTTAAATTTAACCTTTCCAACACAACGGTTACAAAAACACAATGGGAAAGTGAAATGTTAAAGGGTTCCCTGTATTTTTCATTCTTTTCTGTAGCAAATGCACTAGTGAGTGACTGGGGATAGGGGCTGAAATTAATGCCACCTGCTGCTCAAAGAGCCCAACAGTAGGCAAACGTTACGTTAAGATTGTAGTCGATTTTTATTGTCATACTATTGAGCTCTTCATTGCCTGTAGTTTTGCAATACGTTTAGCAAACATGTACTGTCATGAGTCGAATGACTTAATGCTTTGTATGCGTTCTACTTTTTATGAAATAAATCCTTTTATCAATAAGATTGGTTCTTTTCAATCATGACACATGGCAATTGCTGTCTTGTACATAGATTGCTACGTTATACATCTTTCCTAACAAGGCTAATTTGTTTTTCCTTAATTATAATGAGTCTTCGTTCAACATAAGCAAAAACACACTTAGCATTTGCTATGTGTTTCTTTTGCCTGTTGGACCAGACTCAATCAAACAGGTACACCTCTCATTCACACAATTAGAATTTGAGAAAGAAACTGTACACAAATACCTGTTATTATATTATTAGTAATATTCAAATAACGATTTATCACTTGAACTGCAAATCCTGCAATTTGGAACATTTGACATATACAGGCAAGAATCTCTCAGACGCAATGTTGCTTTTGTTCTAGATTAGCGCCAACGACAGTCATTAAAAAAGAAACCAACATACACTTTTTTTCAGCTCACCTGTTGTTCAGATACCTGAAACAGCTTAAAAAAGAATCAGGAACTTCCAACAGGGAAATAAGCTGGTTTTAATTCCGCTTGTGTAGCACTAAGAGACTGATGGCATTAGGTTGACCCTGTCAGGTTTTGGATGAAAGGCTACTCTGTTGTTGGTCACAGAGATTAAGATTAATGGTCTCCCTCAGAAGGTTCTGCCCTAATTATCCTGCCACAGCAACAAGAGCCTGGCCCTTTTAGGAAGGCTTTCAAAGTGGAAAAATACTGGAGATTGTCTGAAAGAATGTGATTTCCTTTAATATCTCAGACTTTTTATTTTCGGTTATTTCTAATGTGAACAATCCACAAAACCAGTTGTAGAAAGATGCCACAATGTTTATTCTAAGTTTGGACTTGCAAGCTTTGTTGTGTTGTAAAAGTAACTGTGATCACCTTTTTTTGATGCTGATGATGCTGATTAGGATGATCTTTGTTATTTTTTCTCTCTGAAACAGTAAATCAGGGGAAACCACATCCTGCTTAAAGAGATTTACACCTATTTATTTAAGAGAGTATTACTGTGGTCAAGAGTTCATGTCAGACAGCATGGTGCACTGAGTTTTTCATAGGGTGATGTTTTACTAAGGGACTCAGATAACATTCGCCGACTTCTAACAATGCTTTTATTGGATGTTTTCCATGTTTTAAAATAACACAAAGGAATGTAATGTGAGTTCTACTCTATATTTTGAGGTAAATAGTTGGAATGTTACCCTGTTGTATCTTGCCCAGTGGGACCTTGTGTAAATGACATTCTATAAAGTGTAAATAGGAACCGCATAAAGGCCGAACTCTTCTTTACTGACACTGAAATCTTTGATGGATTTGAAAGAACAATGGGACAGTGCTGTACCAGCTTGGGGACATGCAATGCTGGATGATCTGCTTTCAGTGGGTGATAAAGTGAAAGGCAGACTGGTATGATGTGACGTGATTGTATGACAGAATCTGATACTGACAGACAAAGAGAGATGGAAACAGTCTGTTTCGAAAAGAAAAAGGAAGGATAAGTAAGGGGGAGGAAGATAACTGGTTTGAATAAATTGAGAACAAATATCAGTACTTGTATATGATCTAGTAGTATCTTCATGATGTGTGCAAACCCAAGTCCCTCACTTGTTTTAATTCTGAAACCACACACAAAGGCTGTTCTGTTGATTGTATGCTGACCAGTTGGTTCCCATCTTCAGATGTTCAATAATTATCTGAACATCTGAAAGCACTTTGCGTTGTCCCTGTGCTGAAATGTGCTATTCAAACAACTCCTGCTTCAAGCGCTCCACCAGCACACCATCTCAGATTTTTAATGATTATTGACATGTCACCCTGATGTCTGTAGTCATGAAATCCTTTGAGTTACTGGTGTTGAAGCATCTAAAAGGACAATCAGAGCCCCCCTGCTAGAACCCTTGCAGTTTGCTTACTGGGAAAACTACACTTCTTTCTACAATATGCTGAACACCCAGGAATGTACACCAGTTTGTTGACTTCAGCCTTTTAACACATCAACCCAGACATCTTCCATCACAAACTCACCCAGTCCACAGTGCTGGGCTCCACCTGTCAGTGGATCACCAGCTTCCTTACTCAGACATCAGCACTAGCGTCCCACAGGGCTTTGTTCTCTTCCCCCCTCTTCTCTCTGTACACAAATGTCTGTACCTCAGTGGACCCATTTACTTGAAGTTTAAAGGTATACAGCCACATACTAAGCTTATAAGACCAAAAACCATTTGATCATGATAAAGTAAGGTTATATAGGCCAAGCCTCTATCTTGATAGTGTTTTCATAGTCCTTTTTTAGCCAAAATAAATTCCCTCTTGGGCGTGATTAACAACTATAAACAGATGTGGCGACATCTAGCGACAGCATTGCAGAACTACCATAATGCCGGTTTGCGTAATTTCTGAATCATTTGTAAATAATGCCGGACCGAGCATGACCCTCTGCAATGCCTCTGCATAATCGAAGACCAATCGTTATTAATCAAATAAAACAATCTAAGAGTAACTTTAAGAGCCTCATATCAGAACATTTACTCACATCAATCAACTCTGCGGTCACATCTGAGCCTCGGCAGGTTTAGCGTCTGCTTTAGTGAACACCAACGGTCATACTGTATTCTAGTGGTGTCCCGATACCAATACTGATACTGGTGTCGTGCCCGATACCAGCGTCAAGTAGGCGTACTCATACTTGTACTTGTAAAAGCAAACCGATACTCTAAACCGATAGCAATCTTGTGCTTTGTGCTGTGAATGGGCAAAAAGGCGCCTTTCAACACAAAAAATAGATAAAGCATTTCGAGACTACACATGACACAGAGTTCAAATAGTTTGCTGCAGCACAACCAAGATTGCAACAAGTACTCGCGAAACATACCTGAAGGTCTTACCGAATTCATTGCCCTTGATTATCAATCATTTTCAGTGGTAAAATATATTATTAAGTTATGTGTGATCTATAAGTCCCAATTTATTAAATACTCAGTATCATTACTTGGAATCGTGAAATATCTAAACTGAAGTACTCGTACTTGGTCTGGAAAGAAACTGGTATTAGGACACCCCTGTTATATTCCCAGAGACATTCCAGTCTTTTGCCCTCTTGGAATAATTTTTTTGCGCTTTCTTTCATTGGATCTTGGACCTTTCTTCATTGTTTTGCTGGGAGTCATTAGCCACTTCCTCGTATTAACCCCTGCTGCCCATAAGCAGTACATACTTCTGTTAATATTGTAAAAAAAAAAACATGAAAGGCTTTATTTACTAACCAACTGAGCAAAAATAAAGCATAAAACACCAAACAACAACTAATACGTCAGCAGGACATCATAATCTTTCATAAAAACTTTGTATGCAACCAGAGTGAGCTACTGATGTATAAATAGATAAGAAAATTGAAATAACAAGGCTATGCACCTTTAATGCCGGCATTTAGGGTAATGTTGGCCTAAATGTGTGTATAAGTTTACATAAATTACATCCAGATCAAATAACATCACATTTTCAAAGTCACAGGCTCTTTGTATCCTGCAGATTCTATGAAGAAAATACTGTTTACAGAAAATTATCTTTGTGCTGTCTTCTTTGCAAAAACAGGGGAGAGATGTTGACAAAGGGTCAATTAATTACTCTTTTCTTGTGACAGGTGCTTGATATGTTAACAGATAGTTTCTCGAAAAGCCAACAACAACACAATTAAACTGTGTTTACAATCCTGTTTTTTTTTTTTTTTTACTTTGGAATACAAGCCTCATGACTGTGGAATGATCACAGATAAAGAGCCGACACATAAAACAACACTGTTCATTGTGCAACATGGGTGAGGCACAATGAAAAATCCCTTCCCTCTTGGCTAGTGCACTGAGGATGCAAAAAAACATGGCGGAGGGCAAAGGAAGTTCCATGCTTAAAGGTGTAGTGAATGATCTTTTTTTGGCTTTGAGTTTCAGGGGGATCATCCTATCTATTGGTCATCCCACATGTCAATCGTTATGACGTGCTCAACTAATGTCAGTGTGCGTGCTCGATCCCTGCTACGTGCTGCACATGTGCACCTCTAGAGTTTACGTATGCAGTGAACTTTGGTTTCAGCCATTCATTTTAATTCCACTGCCCTTTAAAAATGGCATAGCGTCACAAGAAGCAAACTGTCTTACAGGTTTCTGAGAAGAAGAGGAAGGCCTCAGAAGAAAGCGATAACACCAGAGTGTATTTGGCAGATTTTTTTTCTTACGATCTCCCGGAGCGGAAGAGCAGGTACGATTATCTCATGCATGCGCAGCTAGGGGAGTGGTGGCCTAGTGGTTAGAGCACAGAGCTTTGGTCCCAGAGGTTCTGAGTTCAACTCCCACAAGCTGCCATTCTGGGTCCCTGAGCAAGACCCTTAACCCCCAATTGCTCCCCAGGCGCCACACAGTGGCAGCCCGCTGCTCCCCAAGGGGATGGGTTAAGATGTAGAAGTGAATTTCTCCGTTGTGAGATCAATAAAGTTCAATTAAAATAATTAATTATTAATTAATTAATGCGCAGCTATTCAAAAAGTGACTTGGGTGATCTTGCCTACATTTGCGGAAGAAACGTTCACTATATCTTTGATGTATTGGAGGAAATTATTATGATCTAATCAAGCACAGCTGTTTCTGTTGTTTAAGTACAATAGTATTGTAAAGTTATCACTTAATTGTTAAAACTACATGTAATGATTTTTCCAAAGACATTCTATCAAACAATCCTCCAACAATGTCATATTTATCTAAATTTTAGTTTGTCACTGATGAGTCTTCTGCTGTCACACTGTTTTTTATCTTAACAATGAATTTTGGCACATGTAAAAACATTTTTTTTTGTAGCTCAAAGCATAAAGGGATGAAGTGAATTCTGTGAAACATCAAATCCTGTTTGAATTGCTTCATCGGAATGCAACTGGATGTCTTCTCTTGTTTTTTAACAATGTTTTGCCTCTCGTCCAAAAGGCAAAACATCTTCTACAAACAAGAGAAGAAGTCCAGTTCCCTTCTAACTGAGCATTTAGGATTACCATATCTCGGATGACTGAGAATCTACAGGAATGTGTGAAGTCCTGATAAGTACGTGTGAGATGTTTGTTTATATGCATCTGTTTATGAATGTTTGTTTATATGCATCTGTTTATGATGGACACCCATTGCATGTGTTGTGTATGTGCTCTAATGAAGGATGGAACATTTTAAAATTACCCTCTCTCTCCACCTGAACACCACATTATGAAAAAGTATATTGATGACTTACTAAAGGCAGGCATCATTTGTCCTTCCTCATCCCCTGCAGAGGCAGGATTTGTCTATGTATGAAAAAAGGATGGTTCCCTCCAGCCCTGGATAGATTTCAGAAGTTTAAATGCCATTACTGTCAAGAATTGTTACCATCTGCCACTGATGGATTCTGCTTTCAACTTCATTCAAGGTTCCACTGAGTTCACCAAACTGGAGCTCCATAATGCTTAACTTCTGGTTCCCTTCAGAGAGGGTGCTGAGTGGAAAACTGAATTCAACATTCCTACTGGACACCATGAATATCTGGTCATGCCATTTGGTCTTACTAAAGCACCAGCAGTGTTTCAGGTGTTAGTTAAGGTCGTACTTCATGACATGGTGAGCCAGTATGTCAGGATGACATCTTGATTTCCTCCAAAGACCTTCAGAGAAGTGCAAATTCCACCAATCCACAACTTCCTTCGTGGGCTTCATTTCTCCAGATCAGATGGGGCTATGGACCCCACCAAAGTTTCTGCTCTTTGTGAGGGGTCTCCTCCTACTGATCGCAAACAACTTCAGAGGTTCCTGATGTTTGTGAACTTTTACCGGCGGTTCATCAGAAACGTGAGCCAGGTCACTGCTCCCCTCCAGGCCGACAGAGCATTCTCCAGGCTCAAGCTACTATTTACTTTGGTACTCTTTATTTGATTCCTCGACCCAGAGAAGCAGTTTGTTGTGGAAGTTGACGGGTCTAGCACTGGGTTAGACCCGTCAAACCCCCCCCCCCCCCCCCAACCCTGGGGTTGGCTAAGGAGCCATTTATGGTCTCAATGGATCATGAGAATCTGGAGAACCTCAAGTCTGCCAAGAGGCTCAACCTTTGACAAAAAAGGAGGGCTCTTTTTTTTCAGTCACTTAAATTTTTCAGTCCTTCAGACCCTGGACCACAAACATGAAACTGGATGCTTTCTACCAGATTGAAGAGTGGTTTTGATTTGGTCTTCAGTAATATTTAAATTTTCTGAGATAATGAATTTGGGGGTTTCATGAGTTGTCAGTACTAATCATTAAAATTACAAGTAATAAACACTTGAAATATATCAGTCTGTGTGTGATAAATCCAAGCTTCACTTTTTGAATGGAGTTACTGAAACAAAACAACTTTTCCATGATATTCTAATAATATGACCAGCACCTGTGTTCTTGCCTCTTACAGCCAGTCTCTGCCAGATTCTTGAAATCCATAATGTTAGTAAAGTCTGGCTTGAAGATTATTTTTTTCCCTTTTAGATTTTTTTCCTTTTGTTGTTGGGATCTTTAAGCAAAATTGCAAAAATAAGTAAAATCTTGTAGTCCAGTTCCTATAAAACCCACACACAAATACAACAAACCCTAACCCAAATATTTAAATGGAGATTGCAATCATGCATTATTCATCTGAGTTAGATCTATTGTTATTGAATATAATAATATATTTGATGTATGGTGATTCCTGTCATTAGCTTTATGTTTGTTGACAAAATATTTTTGGATAAAAAAAAAAACTAAATTAATATAATAAAAGACTTTGAGCATAGTGCCTGTCTAACAAGCAGGTTTTTTTACCGTACAGGTTTACTGTGGGAAATTCACCTTTAGGAATCAAGCAGAGATGAGTTTTCTGTCCTGTCACCTGAGACAGCTGCATCATAAAAACTTACTCTGGAGGTAACAAGATCATATGACATAACACCCCCACAAGCTTGAAACAGAAATCAAGAACCTTTCTGTTAAAAAGGGTTTGGGATTAAGTTATAATTCTGAATATTCACCTTTCAAGGAAATGTGAATTGGTTTAAAAGACATTTAGAAACATGATCACAAAAGGACCTGAAGCTGATATTAAAAGACATGCAGACACGGATTATGGTATGGCCTCTGATACTTATTGCCACATTATTGGGAGGGTTATCATACAGACTTCATTGATCTAATAACCAAGGTTTTGTTTTGCTGTGGCCTATACTTTGACTGCTTTTACCTTGAAAGTTTAAAATTACAGCCGAAAAGTTGCATCATTACATAATATTTAATTACATAATAAATGTATTTTATTTTAACTACATACTTTCAAACTATAAATGCATTTACTCGCAGTAATTGAGAATATAATAAATTGCATATACTTGGATACAACCTGGTAATTAATCCATCTCCCTGCATCATTAAATAAAATTACACTGTCACGATGAAAATACTCATTTAATAATTACCTCTGCACAGAAATGAAGAATTGTTCAAGCCATCTCAAATAGTTCTGAATGGACTTACATGAAACATTGTGGAAAAGTTGGACCTAAACTATGAAAGCCAATTTTCTGCTTTGTTTTTAACAATCTACGAACCTGTACAAGCTGGATGTCAACAATGTTGTTTGTGTTGAGATCCATCATGGAGAATGAGCCATACTTTGCATAATTGCCGGGGCTGTCAGCACACATATCACCACCAAGAGATACACTTTCTCTCTGTTTCAGTCTCTCAAGTAGCTCGGTCTGGTGTAATCGCCATTTATGCAGCACGGAAGGCAGAATGTAGTTATGCACATGATTACGATTTTTTTCTCACATGCATTGCATTCAGCACCTGTAATGTAAAATTAGACAACCAGAGTAACCAGAATATCACTCAAAGTATGTCTGTAACAGTATCCATCATTCCATTATTTTGACAAACCTTGATGGTCTGGGTGACAGAAGAACCTGTGTAGCAGACAGCGGCTGACAGGGGCAGATTCTATGAAGGGAAGTTGCCCCAAAGTGGTTGACTCTTCCGCTGCCTGGTGAATACAAACTGGTGGAGGCACCTTTGGGTGACTGAAAGGAATCTTCCTTTTACAAACGTCTCTACATTGCAGACTTTTAACCAAGCGTGGCAGATTTTAAAAAGCTCAAACAGGCATTCCTCATACACCAAATATTTCACCATGTCCTGCATCTCTGTCCCCTGAATATGTCTTCTTCACGTATGAAATTGAGGAGAAGGTCACCGACCTTTGGTCCGAAGGTGGGGGTTGGCGTGGCTGAAAAGAACCAAGCAGCTGCAGGCAGCTTGAGATGCAGAGTGTAGCAGATGTTTCGCAGCTTAACCAGACCACCCAAATTGTGAGCGTATGCTTGATAGGTTCTAAAGAGTGAGAAAGATTATGTGTGCAGCAGCAGTGCAGAGAAAGTTGACTGCTTGATGACTGCTTGATCTGGCTCCCAGGTATGACCCCATTCATCCAGCAGCCTCACGCTGACAAATAGATGTTGAGGTTCAACAGATTTCTTTAGATGTAGCTGGATAGTCCAAACTGTCATGCTGACCCAAAGCGGCGGCAGTTCTTGCCTGTCTGGATTCTTGTCGAGAACCTGATCCTGCAACCATCCTTCACCCTTTAAGTGCATGTTAAGAACAAAGGTGTCTACCTGCTTTCTGTTGACTGCAAAGGGCAAAATGCATACTTTTAATGTTTTTTTGTTTTCGAGTACTCATGCTACCCCTGATGAAAATGCCTCACTTTGGGGTCACACATAAGAGCCACCATTGGTCCAAAGCTTGAGAGGAAGCAAGCCTGTTGCAGAGTTGGCTGTGTGCTTCCTCGGGTCATCATGTTTCCTGGAGACTTTTTAATTTTGACGCCTTTTTTTTGTCTATTGAATATTCTGAAAGGTAGGAGCTGGGTCGGTTTAGCTGGCTGTGCAGAAGTGACAAAAGGCCCTAACACATAACAGGGAAGCTAAGTAAGAAGAAAGATGCCTTACTCGTAATCATTCACCCTTTTAACTTCTACCTCTCATGAAACCTGATTTGCAAACATTTAAAACATCAAGTCAAAGCTTTGCATGGCATATTGTCTATTGGTTGTCCCACACGGCAATCATTATGATACGCTCACATAACGCCAGTGTGTGTATACTTTCCTCGCTAGTTTCCTCTTGCTGCACATGCGCACTTCTAGTGTTCATGTATCCTGTTAGCTTTGATTTCAGCCGTACATTGCAGCTCCGCTGCTCTGACCATATGCTTTAAAAATGTCTGTTTATGAGAAGAAAGGGAAGAACAGACTGTTAGCAATGCTAACCACAACAATTAATTAAATGGGATTTTATATCTGTTTGTAATCTTTTGGTTTTTATTTTTATCAGTGTAAAAATAAGTTGGTTGAGTTTTACTCTTGAGCTGTATGCAGCCCAACTTTTGCTTATCTTTCATTTATATGTTTCTTTAAACCGTTAACCATTCACATTGAATCTGTTTTAAATGTAGCAGCTTTCAGATTATTTGTAATCCTTTTCCAAACTGCTGCGTATAACAAAGTTTTCTGTTTACCTTGGAAGTCACTTCTCAAAAAGACATTGCGTCAGAATTAAAAGCATTCTCGCTCAAAGTCTAGAACAATGTACTTGTCAATAGGAGTTTGGTGGATCTGCATTAGATAATTGTTAAGCAAAAAAGACCTTAAGGTTGTGCATTTCCTAAATTTGCAATGCCGATGCTGATGTTAGGGTCTCATGGTCATTAATTTTCGATCTTTTCACACTTGCTTGAATGCAGCATTGTAACTTTGTGAACTGCTTTCTCGGTCTGTGTGGATTAGCAAGCAGATCCAGGACCCTATAAGGTCATCAAGGTCTGCAGTCCGTAGTAACAATGACAGGAATGTGTTAGCCATACGGCGTTGACAGCTTAAACGCACAAACACATACAATCACAGGCACATACAATCCAAAAGACGTCAGCAACTACCCTGGAATGTGTGTGGCATGGAGACATGCTCCAAAGTGTCCTCATGTTTTCCATGTCCTGTGGATTCAAATGAATGTTTTCCCCTCATTTGAATGTGTAATTTGAGAATCACTGTTCCAGTAAAGTGAGACAAACAAACACAACCTGCTCAGCTGAGGCATCGCAACTGGCTTCCTTCCCTTTAACCACAGGCAGATTACCCTTTTCTATCAACAGAAAGGACCGTGATTTCAAAAACATCCGTTCCGCCCGTTTCTTATAATGTTGGTTAGCCAGAAAACATATAGACTTTTTTTAGTTAAATTTAACAAAAAAATAGAGTGCATAGTCTGAGTTGTCAGTTGGAACAGACAGCAAGTCTTTTATAAGGTCCGATCATAGTCTCTAAACACGTTAATATGTCTGATAATGTCTTTGATGCATGATAATTAGTCTTTTTACTGAGCACAGCCGAGGCCAGACTGAAGGTTAGTGTTTCAGTGATAAGGCAGGCGTGTCTACAGACATGCAGTTCTCTTTGGTGAGCTTAACTAAACAGAAAAGCAGCTGCAAGGTCAACAATAGGGGAGGTGTTAATGTATCTGCATGCTTGCTTCCCATTCTTATAAATAGATAAAGCACCATTTCTACCGACTCAGAGTTAGTTTGAGCTCACATTCAAGATGACTAAGCAGTTTGATGTTTGTTGGGTTTTTTTAATGCTTATCTGAAATGGAGTTAACTCACTTCAATGAGATAAAAAAAAATCAGATCAGCACACTTTTTTATTTCAATAGCACATAGTTTTGGAGGCCTGTGATAAGAGTTGCAGCCTTTTCAGGGTGTACCCTGCCTCCCATCCACTGACCACCCGAGATAGGCACCAGCCCCACCCACAGTATGGCAAGGAGTAAGTAAGGGATATTGATAGATTAACATTTTTGGAGTTGGAGTAAATCGTAAATCATGGCCAAATTCAAAATTAACTTATTGGGCAATTGGACAATCCCAGCGAACTGTCCTATGATGATGAGGAAGTACGAAGAAATGTTGCCTGAGAGCTTTGACTTGGAGAATTTACAAACAAACAACTTACAGACAGATTTAAATATACTCTGTGGTGAGCATTAGAGAATGGCAAAAAACTGTGATTCAAACTACAATACTGGCAGCTCTCAGGCACACAGATATCTGGACTTTGACTGGACCGTTTCTAGACACTAACTTGCTTTGATTGAAACCACTCCATTGTAGCTCTGCTGCGCTTTGATTTCCCACTGAAACAGGAGAACTCAAACATAACTCAAATATTCTGCATCCTCTCATGTTTTCTTCCACGGCTTTCTTCAATAGTTACCTTCTGCCATCTTTCAATCAACGCTGCCTAATAGTTGTGCTGTTGACAAATTGTCCCAGCTGTGGGAACTTGCATGATAAATGTTCTTCTTTCCTGTCATCTTGGGTGAACAGCCACGTTTTTTTAGGTTTGTGGTTGTGTAATACTCTCATTTTTTTGTGAGAGATGAAAGTGGAAATTGAGATCCAAAAAGTTTCTGGCACAACTTTAGCGACTCCCAAGGTCCATGGAGAGGGTCAAAGATCAGGTGGGGGGGTGAAGACTCCTGCAACGCTTGAAGTAGCTGGAAAACAATTTATTAGCTGACCAATGCGTTTCAGTTTGTGGCCTTCATCAGGGTCATTCAGTAAAGTCAGCAAATAAAAGAGTTTTCTAGTACTGCAAGCGTTGCTGGAGTCTTCACCTCACTGAATAATGCATTGAATAAGGTTCCATGGGATGTTGAAAGTTTGGGATATTGTTTTTATGACTTAATTCTGCTTTATACCTCTTCCTATCTTTGAATTGTCTCTTGTCTTCCTGATGCTGTTTTGATCACTAAAATAATTTCAACATGGAAAACCTGTAATTGTTGAGATTAAATGGCAAGCTGGGGGACTGCACTTGTACTTTTATTAGGGGTGCCTGGGGCTGAAGACTCTTTATTTGTAAAAAAAAAAAATAATACAATAAAAGAGAGAGAGAGAGAGAGAGAGAGAGAGAGAGAGAGAGAGAAACTTGGACATCTTTGTTCTACTTCACTGTTTGCATTTGTCTAACAGTTAAAATCGATAAGAGACACATTGATGTTTCTGGTTGAGATGTGGAGAGAAAAAAGTTTAAAGGGTGAGAAAACTTTTTGTGAGGCACTGTATATGAAGGATAATAATTTGTTGTTGGAATCCTTGTTTAGAAAGAAATGAAACTGTTACAGAGAGATCAGCTGGAGTGCAGATGATATTGTTGGATGTTATGTAACTATTTTGATCCCTATATGCAAATAAGCACATTGACTGTGCACACCTGGGATCTTAATCCCAGGTGTGCACAGTCTACTTCTATCTGAATCAACCAGGATGCATGTTAATACCAGATCCAAACAGGACCTGAATCAATCCATGTAGGCTTTTACTACCCAAGTCTCGATTCCTCTGCGACAGTCAATGCTTGAATCTCTTTTGTCTTAACCCTCAGTTGATTTTTAATGAGGAAAAAAAAAAACTATTTTATCCAAACCATTGGCAGGACAATATGTGATTCCAAATTAAAAATGATTCAGATATTCAAAGATAATTTTCCGCTCAGTTCCCTAAATATATCTGTCCTCCGGTGAACTACAAAGACCGTTGTTGCACTGAAAGGTACGGATGGTGCATAATAGCTGCTAGCACTCTGAAAATAGAATCAGCCATTTGAAGTTTGCTGTTCATGACATCTGAAGTTAAATGAGCTGCAAGTTCCTTTTAAGTTTGTCATAATTTTGACAGTAAATAAACAGAGGGACCTCCGGGCCTTATTGCTAATGTTAATAAAGGCAGAGGATTATCTCATTTGTTATTACTTTTGCCTTTGTGGGTCTTCATATCCTGTTTTGCGCTGGACACACGTGGGAAACTCATGATTCACAGCCTCTTGGCCTGTTCTGTCATTGGCTGATCCTGCTCTTAAAATCCTCACAATACAATCAGCTTCTCCGTCTCCTGTTCCTCACATGATTCAGTCCTTTGACACCTCTAATCAGCAGATCAGTTTTATTTCTGTTTTTAACTTCTGTTTTTTTTCTCTTCAGCTGCCTGTTTTTCTTCTCCAGTTCTGCTTACTGATGCCATGCTGTCTTATATTATAAACCCTTTTTAGACAGAACTGACTGTAAGAGTTTGAGCTGACCTATGCCAAAACAACGCACTAAATGCTTTTATATACATGTTGGTATTGCAACAACAATTGGCTCAATGTTAAAACACATTGTAGTGAATGTGTTTAGTCCAGAAAACTGTAAACGCCATCTAAACTCAATGTCAAGTGTGCTTTTTTAGACATCAAGAACAAGCTTTAAATATGCATTTAACAAATAATGAGTAAATTGCTTAATCAAACAACAATTAAAAAAGCAATGGAGCTATTGCTGCAGTGCAATCAAAAATGTTTTCTTATACAAGTTTTAAGATGCTATTTTTCAGAATTTTCTCGCTAAAAATATGTATATTACCATATTTTTACATATTGTGGAATTTCCCAATTCTTACCGAGCATTTATCTTGTCTTGCAAAAATCTTCTTTTTACTCCAGTATAAAGGTCAGATTAAAACGTCTAAAAGAGATGTGCAGTCCCAGGTAGCAACTGCACCTAAAGGGCCATATCACAGTGGTTCAAGTTTCTGTTGTTTCTCTCTCTGTTGAAGCCAAACATGAAAGGTGAAGGATCCAGGCCTGTGAGATGCATGGAAGATGTGTAAATTAGATATCTCAGAATCATATAGTATATTGTATATATTGGTTTGCAGGATATATTGCAGTGTGACAGTGATGTTATTTGTTGATGTGTCTTTTTAGCTTCTCTCTTTGCTGTTGTGGCAGATATACTTACATGTGACATGGGAAAAAAACACCTAACAGTGGAAGCAGAGGAAGAGGGTAGGACCAAGTATCCCAGCTCTGTCAACCCCAGGATGTGGTGAGTAGTCCATGTGGAATGAATCTTCATCAGTGCAGACCGAGGATTCATTCCCCATTTTCAGCCATGCAGGCCAAGACCAGAACCCAGGTCCTGGCAGATCAGAGCCTGGACCAAAACTCTCATCACCAGGCAGCGGCATCCCTACAGAGCTGCTGTTATCTGTCCTAAAGTGTTTGATTTTTTTATATATAAAAAAACCCCAAACTAGCCCATGGTGCTGTGGGCTACATCACAGGGGTTTGGTGCCCTGTGTGTCAACTTGTGTCTCTTTGGCCTGGAGGCTGCTGGTCCTGTGCTTCACTGATGACCTACCTGTGTGCGGGCCTTACGGCTGCCCTGGGGTGGAGCCTCCTGTCTGCCTGGGGCTGTTGTGGCCTTCCGGATCCGGCTGCACCTGTTCAATGCTGCGTTTGGGTGATGTGTGTGGCAGACCACTCTAACAACTGGGACACTGTTTCTCCATCGAGACACACAAATAAACCGATCAGTTTAAAAGGTCATACAAGCACAGGTTACTGTAACATCGCTGTGGTGTGTCTGCTTTGATGCTGGATCCAGTCTCGCTTAAATAAAGTCAATCATGCAACTAGGATTCTGTCGTCACAGGTTTTTTTGTAGCGCAAATTGGTTCTGCCACATGTAGGCAAGCAGTTTGTCCATATGGTATGCCAAAATTGCCGTGACAGGATGCTGCGTGAAACAAAAAGCTAATGCACGTGTAAAGTGGCATGTCTTTATTCATTTTATTTTACTTTTTGTTCGACCAGGGATTCTGCCACTGAGATTCAGAATGTCTTTTTCAGGTTAAACCAAACGGCACTGTAACCTTTCTACAATAAAGTTATGCCAAGCTGAAATAGAAAACATAAAACATAGTGGGCAAAGGAATTCATTTCTAGGATATTTCATCATTGTTATTTTCAAGAGATCACTCTACAAATGCTAAAGTATGTGATGTGTGAAGAATATCCTATTTTCCTTAGCAATGTAGCTTCTTAGCAACTTAGAGCCAAAGGCAATTATGCAAAACATCGTGAATGCCATTATTAGTCTTTAAAGCTGCTACAAGGAGTAAATTGATGTGTAATTTTAGAAATGTTTATTTCAATAACTCAGTTACTGTGTCTTTAAATGTATGTTCCTGAAGTTAACTAAGACAGAACGGTATCTGTTGTGGAAACATGTCCTCACCCACATCACCCTGATCTCTTTGGCTTGCTCTTAGTAACAGATTAGCATGTGTGGCTCTGTGGAATGTGTTTGCAGATATAACACTGTGCCGGCTAATTTACTATAACCTTCACACTCTTGACTTTCACCGTGTCATCGCTTTAATGGCTGCACCTGTCTTTGAGGGTGGGACGTGAGTGAGATTCACAATAGTGGACACATCTTTGTTTCTCAAAGGATAAATTAGTCCATTTCCCAGCCTTGGTCCGTAGCATTGGTTTTACGGTGTCCAGTGATTGAACTGTATCACAAAGACCAAGGGACAAGGCAGAAATGTCCGGCATAAAGATGTGGAGAAGTTTAGTTAGGTGGTAAAAGATAGAACATCCCACACAGCACTGCTCCATCATCCAAAATAGAAACATCTAAGAAGATTTGAGTGTCTCCCTAAAAGGACAGACCAGGCATAGAGAACCTGGATCAGAGAAACAGCCAAGAGGCCAATCCTAAATCTGGACAAGTCACAGGGCTCCTTTGGTAGAACCTGCTGAGAACATAACCTTTAGGGTGCACCTCCACAAATGTGGTCTTCATGGAATAGGGGCAAGATGATAGGTATTTTTTTTTTACTGACAAAAGGATGCTTTTAGTTAAAGTTTGCTAAAAGCCAAGAAGTGGTCACGACAAGTGTAAAAGAAGACGCTCTTCATCAAAAAAAAAAAGCTAAGGAAACCTTAGTGAACTCTGAACCGGGGTGGAGAATCACCTTACAACAGGTGAGAAACCTCTGATGTACTGTCAGAGCTATAGAACAATAGAACGGTTTATATCTAAGTGTGTCAACGTGTTAAAATAGCCCAGTCAAAGTCCAGACGTGACTCTCATTGATAATCTGTGGCAAGATTGCAAAATTAATGTTTACCCACACTGTCCCTAGCTAGAGCTAGTTAGCAAATAATTCAGTCTCTAGATGCACAAAGCATTTCAAGACATACCCAAAATGATTCTTACTTCTAAAACATTTTTAAGACCAGGTATCATTTTCGTTCCACCGAATATTCTGTGTTGCTTTGTTTGGGTCTGTGTGACAAAATCACAATATATAAATTGAGGTTTATGCTTGTAACGTGACAACATGTAAAGATATAAAATGTGGGGCACTGTATCAAAAGCATGTAAAGATGATATTTATTATCTGAAGTTAAATCAACCTATAGTTCACCTGACAGGTGCATTTACAACTGCAAAACTTGATTTTGGTTTAGTTGCCTAATTAATAATTTAGATTAAAATAGAACATTATAAATCAAGATGGAATGCAGGTTTGCAGTGAACGTAGTCAATATACCACAAGTTCTCTTGCAGAAATCTCTGTTCCATGTAGATCAGAGGAAAGAGGTCTTGTGATAAAATGATTTATGCACAGGAATACGTAGCTTCTGTGATTTCTTACTTTAATTCGGTTAGGAGGAGTGGGCCAAAGTTATTGTAAGAAGCCTGTGGAATTACACAAAGCCTTTGAGCCAAATCAGAGAGTTCAAAGACAGTTTTCCTAAATATTAAAGAAATATATCTAAACTATGTAAACTTGACCTTGAAGAAAGTACCATAAATATCTATTAAAAACTATCCCTGGCCTATAGGAAATAGAAAGCATTCTGATCATCTTAAATGACCTAAAAAAAGGACATGATTTCTTCATGAGTCATTTCCATCATTAGAAGTGAAAACAAATCAAAGTTTTTTTGTTTTTTTTTACTTTGCTGCATTAGCAAAGAAACTAACAGGACTAAGGGAAACATTTTTCTGACTTCTTCATTTTTTTTTAACCAGTTCAACAAATCAAGGGGGTGCCTAGCATTAAAGCAGCTGCACAAGTCACCTTTGGGCAAAGTTTCTATTTTACGATCCTTTTGTATTAAACCTCCGTAAACCTAAAGGAATTATTCACTTGCTTACTTATTTATTAATTTAAGTAGGCATTAGAATCCTGGCACACTTTCTGATTTTAGTGGGTAAAAAGGATATTTAAAGAAAAAGAAAGCTTGATTTTACTTTTAGAGTGAAAGTCTATAGGATGAAATGCAGAGAGAAGTATGGATTTTAATTACAACCAAACAGTACGACTTTCTACACATCTAACTTTTTATTCGGACCTTCTAACATGGAGCCAGTCGACTCAGCCCTTTGTCATTTTTCTCCTGAAAATTACAACAGCCTCAATTAAATCCTTAAAAAAACAAGATCAAAGCAGAGGCTTAATGACCTTATTAAGAGCCGGACCATTAATTACATTTACTTCATGGTAATCAACATGTTATTTTAGGTTTTGTGAAAGTGAAACTCAGCCAGTCACTGATGATGTGAGAGCGCTGTCAGAGTTTCCAGTCGGCAGCCAGTCTGTGTTGGAGGAACGTTTTCTGGATGGCTGTCAGCCTGACCAGAGCGTTTCCAACTGTAACTGTAAGTAATCTCAGCTCTGCTCCGTGTTCTAGTGTCCCATTAATCAAAGCTTAGTCACCGTCTGAAACATCACCTTCAGCGGTAAATCAGAGAGGGAACAGGCTGAACAACAGCTGTATACAAGTGGAGAACAGTAAAATGATCTATCTTTGTGTAGGTGTGTAACAGTGTGCTTGTGTGCACTGAATAATATATTAATTCATGGGGAAATTAATGATATGAAATATAAAAGCTGGTGATGTATTTCATAACTGAAACATGTGAAGTACTGTTATGTCTAAAGAAAAGAACATTAGAAATCAGAAAAAATATTAGAATAATAACAGAGAGACTAATAGAAAATGGGTTTTACCTTCTTTAAAGTCAGATGTCAATTCACATTAGGATGAGTATACCCTTATTCAATTTTAAAAGCTTAGATGATGATACCATGGAAATTGGAGGCTTCTGATTCCCATCATTTGAGTTACTTTGGGTGCAGACCTGCAGATGTTTCTCCTTCAACACACCTCTTCTTTGAGCAACATCATGGAAGAATCAAAATAAATCATCCAAGAAATCAGGAAAAGCATTGAGGACTTCCACCATTTTGGCTCATTTGTTCATCTGCAAGAACAAATACCGAAATAAATGGCCTCATAAGGAAAACACACCGTAACAAAATGTTGAAGCAACATTTGAAGACATCAGTCAGAACACTGAAACTTTGCCACACATGGGTCCAAAAAATTAACAATAGCCCTAAGTATGCAGCCAGATTATTAACAACAACAAACAATTAACAACACAGTGGCCTACGGGCAACAAAGTCGATGTTTATGTGTGACCATCACGAAGCCTGATCACAATCCAATCAAACATCTGTTGACAGGGCTGAAAAAGTGTGTGTGTGTGAATACGGTGGCTGACTCGTTTATATCAATTAGGTCTAGAGGAATAGACCAACAATCTTTCAAATAAATAAAGATGAACCTGACTTTGAAGAAAGTCCCAAAAATATCTCCCTCAATATTTTGCCCTTTAGAAAATAGATAGGCTTTTGATAGTCCAAACTGACCTAAAGCAGTTTCCTCTGTGTCATTCTTCTGATCAGAAAAAGTTGCTTTGCTTTGCTGCATTAGAATTTTAAATAGGATGCAAACTAAAGGGAGTATGGAAATATCTGCCAATATGTCCGAACGAACAGAAGAATGAAAGAAAAAAAGAGACAAACCAGTAGGGAGGAGGCAGGAAGAAGGGGAAACAAGGAAATACTTTAGGATGTCCTCTTCATCAGGCAGGTGTGGTTGACTCAAAGTGATGAAAGATGGGGATGAACTTTACTCCAAGGAAATGAACCTGCCGTTTGTATAAAGTTCAAGGAATAGGTGTAGCTGTGCTGCTGCTGTTCACAGGACAAGTCATGATAACATTGTTCTTAGTGATCATAAAACTTTTTTTTTCCCACAGGAAAAACACAGAAAGTCGTCAGTGGAAAGAACCTGTGACTTTGTTCAATGTATGGACCCCACTAAGGGTCTTTTAGTATGTTTATTGGAAATTCTAATTAAAGTTACTTCTAAGTAGGTACTGAAAATCTGAACACTGCTTGGACAAAATTTGTAGAATCATCAAATTTAGTCTCACCTATTAAGACCCTGCTATACTAGAGTCCAGTAATATAGATGTGGCTTTTGATATAACATAAAAACCGATTTTTACCCTTATGTGGTGTTCGGGTCTGTGGGACCCGTTTTCATTTTTTATTGAACGAAAAATGATACAATCAATTCTTTTTTCAAACTCAGATTCACTGGCTTTGGCTCATTTTGTGTGAAGAACATATATCAAAAAACGATTTTAATGACTACACACCGTACACCCCCCCTACACATTTGTATTACATATAAGGTGTCCGGGTCCACTGGACCCGGGGCTAATTGTGGAAGCTGACGTTCTGTGTACACAACACTCTTTCCTCCTGTCTGGGCACATTTGACTCTCTGTTTTGTGGCAATCTTTAGTTTATCACACTTTTTCTGCTACAAATAGAGTAGATAGAGTATAAATATAGCTTTGCCAGTGTGGTTTCTTATAACAAGCGATCAAGGTGGCCAAACGATACTATGTGCAGAGGGCCCTGTAATTGATTTTAGAAGAGAGAGAAGTTTTTGATGATAATGTTGAGGGATAGTATTCAAAAAAAGAGGTTTCAGAATTTGAGGATCCCATTTCTGAAAATTCAGAGTCTGACAGTGACTCTGAAGCAGGACGAGATTGAGCATCAGCCAGTTCCAAAATCAAGACAAGTCTCCAGACCAGGCCGTCAGCAGCCAGCCACAGGGCCAAGAACAAGAAAGAACAAGAACAAGACAGTCAGCATGGAGCAAGTGAGGAAATATGGAAGTCAAAAATATTGAAATTGAATGGTCTCGCCCAAGAAAAGAGTCACCCCGCAGGCTACTAATGTGATAAGGATGCAACCAGGACCAACGGAAGTGGCAGTTACTTACACACAGGACATGAAGTCTTCTATTCAGCTTTTCATACCAGATTCCATCCACAAAATTTTTCTTCTTTTTGGAGAGAGGTGGAAGGAAATGGGCCAAACCCATTTACATGGCTACTTCAGGGTTCTTATCCTTGCTGGAGTTTCCAGGTCTAAAGTCAAGCCTACCAAGTTTGCATACGCGGGTTACACAACTCTGGTATCCTATGTGCCAAATGAGGAGGATTCTGGAGGAGAATGCTGCCCTATCCACCCAACCTACAGAACCAGAATCTGCAGAGCCTGAAGTGTGTGATGCTGTTCCAGTACATGTTTGGCAACAAGAAGAAGCAGTGCGAAGTGTGGAAGATGGACAGAAAAAAACAATATAGATGCATCAAGTGCAAAAAGTATATCTGCAACACACAGTAAAACTCTGCCCCTCGTGTGTTGTACAGGCCATTGGCTACAGATCATAGGGCTCATGCGTTGTCTTGACTGATAGATTTACTCTGTGTTCATATAGCTTGTGTTGTGCACCTGAATGGGTTAAATTTCTGAGTTCAAAAAACTAAAAGTCAGTAGTTTTGGAAAAACCTTGCTTCACGTGTGAATTTGTTTCCATTCATATCATGATTTTATTATAATTAATTTGCTTTATTATGTTTTAAATAACCAAATATTTTGTTTATACAACTTGAAATTGAGATGAAGTAACATCTGTTGAGTATTTTTACATAAAAGTGTTTGATTGTAAGGCATTAAAAAGCACAAAATGCAACGGGTCCACCAGACCCACAAACACTGGCTGAGTAACAATAATATGAACACCACACAAGGGTTAAATAATTTCGCCAAATAAGGCTTTAGATTAAAGCTTAAGTTATACATAGATTTAACCATATATTCAATTTAATTAAAAATACTGTATTAACTCCAAATTGAAATGAAACTAAATATACATACAGTTGTGCCCAAAATGATTATTTGCCATATTCATGTAATATTTAAATTTTACCAGCAGGTTTCTTGTGACATTAAGTTATGTTAATGTTTCAGAGGGACCGGCTTGAGCTAGAGATTAGGGTCATGGCAAGGAGGCCAACAATAATGTTGTTGCACTATATATATATATTACATTGATGTTTTTAGCTACCTGATAATCTCTCTTGTAGCACTTTGAGATTTTTTAAATGTGTACATGAAGTACATTACAAATAAAATTTATTATTATTATTATTATTATTATATTATTATTATTATTATTATTATTATTATTATTATTATTATTATTACAACCTCAAAGCATTGAAGCTCATTTTAACAAGATTAATTGTCCAAAAAAAACAAACACTGGATATGAGAAGGTTTTTATTGCGGTGACATCAGTGAAGATTTTCCCTTGGACTGCTGTGAAAGGTGTGCATGTTTTCGACATGGTATATATTTTTCTTGATCCACTGGGGTTTGTGTCTTGTTTATCTTTTTTGTTAATTCTTTAATGATCATTTCTGAATTGTTTTTAGTAAGGTCTTACCATTTTCAGATCTTAATTGCTGTGATGTTGGGACTTTCTATGTAGTTCATTCCTTTATGATCATTATTGGGATTTTTAAGTGCACCAGTCCCTATTACAGCAAAACACCCCCACAACAAGGTTCTGCCACCCTCCTACTCCACAGCTGGGATATTGTTGATATGAACCTTTACAACCAAAAGACATTCATTGCAGGGACACAGAACCTACGATGTTTTTACTTGCATAACAGTTTGAAAGATCCACAGTTGCCTTCAGACATCTTGGCTGATTGCTTTAGATTTTTCTATGATGGCACACAAGGAAGCATTGTGTTTGAGGTGTTGCCTTAAAATGCATCTACAGGTGTGCCTCCAAATAACTTAAATATGAATTAACCTATCATTAACTTTTCCTTCCTGTTTATTGTGTTAAGTCCTGCCATGTTTAATTCACTTTCCAGTGCACATTACTCTTTTGGAGTTTTTATTTTTAGGTTGTTCTGCAGTCTAATTCTGGTGTTCTCAGTTTATTTAGATATTTTCAGGAATTTCCATTAGTGTCATTCATATTTAGCAGTCTTTTTCATTCTGTTTCCCATTCTCTGCCACCTGTTCAACTAATTCAGTTCACCTGTGTCTGCTCATTATGATTTATGGCCCTCCCCTGTTTCCCTGATTACTTAAGCTCCTGTTTGGTCATTGTCTCTCTGTTTCTGTTTCAGTTCATGCATTGCCTGCCCAAGTCTATGCTGGTTTCTGCCTGTGCTCAAAACACTCCATGAGAAGATAAAAAGTGTGTATATAGACATTAGCATTAGACAGTGTAAACAATTCTAAATCAGACCAAGAACCCGTGGAACCAGCAGAAAAGGAAACAAGTAATAGACTGTGAATTGGGCAGGTGGTTTATTTGATTCATAGCAGAGAACAACAAGTTTCCTGAATCATTTACCTGATGGAAGTGGGGTAAACAGAGCATTGCCCAGGATGACTGGATCTGTGGCAATACATCTGGCTAGTTCTGGACTCTTGTATATCACCGGTGTTAAATCCTTCCTCTCCTGCACTGTGCAGCTCCCAAATCACATTTCACACTGAGTCACAACATTTTTTTGATTGTAGCTCTACTCTAGCTGAGTAGAAAGTCCAGTCCGTTTCACTTTCCAGAGAAGTCACAGGAGACGTGAATGCCCATCAGTGGGGGGCAAATGTAAGTTTTTTCAATCCTCAGTGCCTGGGGCCTGTGGGGGAGGAAGTCACTGTTGTGAAATCAGGCAAGAGAAAAACTGACAGTAAGACTCTAAGGCTGAAGCCACAAGAATCAGGAATATTTTATTTGTCACCGTGTGTTACTGAGACGAAATTTCTCTTTGGCTACTTCGGTTGACATTACACATAATGAAAAAAAAAAAAAAAAAAAAAGCTGCCAAACAAACACACAATGAACAAGGGTTACTTTTTTTTTTAGCGTTCTGGAAAGTCACAGAAATAGACAATGAGGTAGTACGGTGTTTATTGAACAATGATGATTTGAGGCTTCGTTTACAGAAATGTTCATTTTAATATTCAGAGATGATAGTGTGCAAGTAGGCAGTAACATTAAGGTGATTGTAATGTATGATGAGCTAGTAACAGTGGGGGTGATTTGAAAGCGTTGGAAATGTGAGAAGCTGCAGGCTCACTTTCTAAGTAACTGCCCCATTACAGCAGAGTGCTATGAATCCAGACTCTCTCCCTTCATTTTTCCATGGACCATGAAGGGGTCTGCAGTGGAGAGAATGAGCCGCTGGGGTCCAAATGGAGTTCGGTGACCCACAGACACGTGTTTAAGCTGAGAACAGAGCTAGGTGGCTGCAGGCTGTCTTCTGCTGCATCAGACGCTGGAGTGAGGAACCAGGCTCTACAGAAACCAGCTTTTGTGACTCTTCTCAGTTCTACAAGAAATCTGAGCCAAGACTGCATGAAGCAGTTTCCTGCAGCTGGACGATGCCTAAATAGGCTGCAACCTCCACAGCGCTCATAAGGCCATGCAGAGATCCTCTCGCTCGACAGGCCGAGTGCAGCCCACTGGAGCCCGTGTAACGCTTATCCAGGTCCGGTTCCCAAACGAGGGCTTTTACCCTGAGAGCCGCTCCCTCGCCGCAGACTCAAACTTCAGTCCAACTGGATGGCCCAAAGTTAACAGAACAGACACAGAGGCAGAGGTTCGGTATAGAAATGAGTGGTCTAGCTACTCTTAATGTGTTTTTATTGTTCTGTTTTTAAGGTTTGGTCGGGGTAAAAAGGCCAAGCTTACAGGCTAAGCTCCCACTATGCAATTTGAAAACAATGCTATGTTGAAGTGTGTTTTACAGTTATGAAAAACTTTATTTCCATAAGGGTTTTATTCACCGATGGGACATTCATGTTTGTGTTTTCCAGTCTGCTCATTACAACAAAATAGAGTTCAAGAGTATTTTTTAAATGAACTCCGGATGTCATCTAGCTTTAGCCGCTATTAGCTTCCCCAATAACTTGCTAGTAACCCTAGTAAATGTAACTATGGCTTGTTTTAAACGTAATGCTTGTTTTTGTTTTGCTCTGCCATTGTCCGATAGTTTGTACAGTGCTGCAAGCGTACAGCATTAATAGGGAACATTAATGTCCATTTAATGGTGTTTTGTGTAACTTTAAGATTAAGCTAATGTTCACATGACCAATCGTCCGCTACAGTGCCCTGTAGCTTCTTAGGTTACCAATTTGAGTCTCAATTATTTCCAGGAGAAACAATTACATTAATAACAATCAAGTGTCCTAAAGGTTATTTATTTTTACTTAGCAAATCGTTCTTTAAAATGTTATTTCCTCAAATAACGTTTTGTCTAACTCAGGATTCGCATTGTTAATGGGTTGAGCACATACCAAAGATTGTTGTAAATTAGTTAAACTAATTTAACCTCATTCAATATCCTTACATCTTAGATCTGCAGTGAACCCAAGATTAACTGAATCATTCGAAATTTGATCGTTTGCAACTATTTTGATCTTTTGTGTGTACACATAGTTTCTTAATTTCTTAATCTTAATTTTGCTAAGTAGTTTGGTTAAATTACACTAGCCTATTGGAGAGGATTTGTTGATTGAAATATACAGTATATTATATATTCTACAATGCTGTTCCCTGGATGTTCAATGTATTTTTGTTAATAAATTCTTATACTTCTTCTTATAAGAGAAGTTGTCACTTATTTATTCCATATGTGTGCAGAGTTTGCTGTTAGAAGAATGCCAGTGCTCAAATCATTCCTTTCAACTATTGTACTGATATCAGCTGTTTGGGCTGATATTCACTGGACAATACCTAACAGACCGAGAGTTATTTATTAAACATTAAATAACTCAAAACATGCGTAATGGCATAACATCACCTGATCCAGGAGCAGAGCCGTGCAGATAATCCCAGGTTATGCAGCCTCAGGGTCAGCATGTCTGGAAGCACTGTGTTGAAGGCTGAGCTGAAGTCCATGAATAGCATCCTAACATAGGTGTTAGGATGCTGCAGATGACTCAGAGCCGTGTGAAGTGCCATGGTTTCTGGTTTGGAAACATTCTGATTGTCTTTGTGGAAAGGACAACACATCAGTGAATCAGTGCAAAAGTGAATATAGCATAGCACAGATTATGTGTGTTTCCCCTAGATCACCATACTCTTTTAATCTTAATTTTGACGAGTACTTTTTGTTAAATTTCATTAGTCTAGTTAAAGGTTTGTTGATAGAAATACGTTTGACTTGAAGTTTAATTATTTCTGTTAATAATTTCTTATACTTGACGAGAAGTTGTCACCTATTTATTCCATATGTGTGCAGAGTTTAAGAATGCCAGAGTTCAAATCCCTCTTTCATCTGTTTGATTATCAAAGCCAACTTGGGCTCATATTCACAGGATATAATTCTGGCAGACCAAGAAGTACTGTATATACTCAGACTAAATATTGATTTAATATCCTAATATTTAGTTCAATCCTTTCTGCACAGTGAATGCCTTGGGATCCAAAAGAACAAAGTGAAGGGTGTCATGAGGGAAATGGATATGTAGGTTTCTCTCCTGACCTGTTCACACCATTACCTGACCTCAGAAAAGTCAACAAGACAATGGATGGGTGGAGTTTAGAACATAAATGATTGCCCATGCGTTGCAAACACTTGTTGAGTTTTTTTTTTCCTTCTCTCCTATATTTGGATATACTGTTATGCATATGAGAGCAGGATGCCAGATATGTCTGCTCAAGGGAGGTGTTAAGGGGAGTTAAAGGGAAGAGAATCATGAGCAAAGCTTGGGCCCTGGTTATATTTCTGCCCCCCTCCACCCTATCTGGCAGAGTGTCAAGATGTTCCAGTGGCTTTACGTGCTCTCTGCATCATGCTAGAGACAAATCTGGCCAAGAATGTCATTGTGTCTTTGGTGCAGGTCATCTACTTTCCATCCACACATTCCTCGGAGACATATGTGAACTGCCTTTGCTGCTGCTGTATACTGAAAGTATGTCGGAGACATTCTGACAGTCACATGCACATAATACTATGTCAGTGGCTTAAGCTTGACCTGTCCTTATCCTCACCTAGGCTATATACTGATCAGAAAGTTAATTACAAAACTGTCCTTTGAGCCTTGAAGGGGTACGATGACTCAAATGAAGAGCGAATATTACATATAATTGAAACAAAATGGACAATAATTCTAATTATAATGCCCCCATTACCCCGGCGTTCCACTGAATGCCTTTGTGGCTGATTGCTTCAACTCTAGGCAGTCAGAGTTGTTCACGTCCCAGAAGCACCGGCGCTCGTCGCTTCTCTAAAACATACGGTTGTTCTATTTTTTGCCATTTGCTGCTCTGACTCCACGTGAATCTGAAGCAGTGCAGAAGTCAGTTGATGAAGAGCGAAGTGGATCTTGTCGAGTTTACAAATAAAAGACTGCATGTGCAGACTTTGGATCACAGCTAACTGTGAAACATCAATACATCATTCGCTGCGGCTTCAGCACCAAGTCACCAGCGGATCGCAGTTAATACATGACACCATGATGTTTATCTTGGAGGTAGAAAATCGCACCATTTTATATGATAGAACACCTCCTTTAATAAAGACATTAGATAAAGAGCAAGCACATGAGATGTGGCTAGTACTGGCCAAATAACCACTTCACTGGCTTATTGCTCTATTTAAAGCCTACAGGTACGCTACTATCACGTCATGACGCAATCCTTGCGTGATCTGAGTTCAACCGCCCAACGGCGCTACGCGCTTACGCACACATTCCACATCCTCCGCTTCTGAACGTGTCCGCTCCGTCCCAGACCGTCTCTGTGAGTCCATGAAAAGCGATGCATACTGCATCCGTGGTTACTCCGTCTAGCTCTGATCTGAGTTCCTTGGAGCGCATGCGCAAGTACATTGGCCAACAAAAACGTTTATGTTTTTGTATTTGGCACACCGGATTATAAGGCGCACCATGAATTAACAGGTCTATGTGTGTCTTTGTCCACACATAAGACGTACCAGATTATAAGGCGCATTGTTATTCTTCCCAAGTGTGTAATATCACTCCGCCCCTCCGGTAGGGTGACCAGACGTCCCTGACTTCTGGAGGACAGACCCCGTTGTGGATGACCTGTCCCTGGAAATGTCCCCAGTTTCAATGTATCATGATGGAGTAAAAAGGTTTAGCGCAACAAGAGGTCTTGCCGCTGTCCCGACGTAGAAGAGCTTTGCCAAACACACCTTCCCCGCCCCAGCGGCGTTAGAGTTCAGACAAAACAAACCAAACCTCAGGCAGAAATTCTGTGCTTAACAAAATCAGAGACGTCCCCAGTTTGCATTAGAGAAATCAAATCTGGTCACCTTACACAGCTCTCTTCTGAGAGAGAGAGCTATCTGTTTCTGACAGACTAGTACTACACTGCCCTGTTTCTAACATAAGGCCAAAATAAACTTAACTTTTATGCTGAATGAACTTACTTGGTTTATTGTTGCTAGCGCACTCCGGGCGCAGGCTGCCTTACATGAATACACTACTAGTTTGAACATCAGTCAGGCAGTCTTGTAGACAGCTCACGGGTCTGATCACATAGTGACACAGTGTACCGTAATGCTTCAGATAGCTATTGAGTGGATATTTAAATAACCTTATCAGGAATATTTTTTAAAGGAGAGCGTGTCCGCTGACTTCTCCATTCGGAGAAGGCATGGAGAATGTTGAACCGTCCTCATTAATTAAAATAACGTAGTTGCTCCATCGGACGGACATGCACGTATGTGAACAGAACGGAGCGGTAACGGAGAATGTGGACTTTGGGGGTTAGTCACTCCTGGTGGAATAGGGTGCCTGGCAGAAAGTGCGGCCACCATGGCAAAGCCGCACCCCCTTGAAATTTCTGTTTTGTAATCCCAGTGTTAGTCACAAAGTAGCTTAAGGACAACAAAATCGATGTTTTGGAGTGGAGGCCTGATCTCAGTACCATAAAAAATTGTGGGCAGAGCTGAAACCCTGACTCAGTTACAGCAGTTGTGTCACGAGGCGTGGTGCAAAATTCCTGCAAGGATAGACAGAAAATAGATCCAAGACATTAGGTTTAAAAAGGAGATTTTAACCAAGGCTAATACTAATATGTAAATGGCTGATTTTGTAGCGTGAGAAGCTCTCTTAAATACATTATACATTTAGCAAATAGAAGTCGTTTTTGTAATAATAACTGAACTCAAACAGAAAAAGCTTAGTTGGATTTAAATTGCATCCTGCATGTGATAAAAAAAAAGGTTGCATTTTTATACAGTATATGTAAATACCTGGTTTCATCTGTATGGTTGCAAACTGAGATGTACTAAGGACAAGGTCATAAAAAAGCTCTCATGCCAGTTATGGAGTTGTTATGGAGCAGCACTTTGAAATGTGGAACATTTGGCACAGCTATGATCAGGTGACTACTTACTTCATGGCTCACCAAAGATCCTTTCAGCTGATGTAACTTACTGTGCATTGAAATATTTGAGACAGAGCCCATGTTTCTTTATGAGACAATGTTTGATTTCCCACCAAGACCATGAATGCAATTATCTAACAGAGGGCTTTTGCATTGCTCAAATGAACAGACCCTCCTTCTTTTTTTTTTATCAAATATTATCTTATAGACTGGCTCTTCTTGTCCAAGCACACTGTGCTGTGTATGCAGCTGCTGTGTCTCACTCATTAGCACTTAATTTCAGTTTTGCAGCACAAATAATTGATTAAATAAAATATTTAGAAGGATGGCTAGTTTAGAAAATGGTTGGAATCTCTTATTTGGGTTGTGCAGCATAAGGATCCAAGCTTGCCAGGTTTTAATTTAATGTTGCAGATGTTAGTTTGTTATCTGCTATGTGACGACATGCGTGTGTGGGCATGGCGCGTTTTACAGACTTCCTTATCTTCTGCCTGAGTCGTACAAACCTCCTACCAGAGCCTCCTGTTTGCTCTTTTTATTGGAAAGTTACATTTCAAATTTATCCGTGAGAGTCTGTGCATGCTTTCAAAGAATGGGCACCCGTGTCTTCTCTAGTAACTTTCTGTTCATGTATAGAGCTGCAACTCTTGCTTCCTTGGTGCCCTACTTATTCAAACAGAAAGTTGCGCTGCGGCACTTTTCTAATAGGCCAGCTGGGCAACTGTGGCTCAGCAGAGTGACCTCACAGTTGTAAGGTTGCAAATTTGATCCCAGCATGCTCTTGCCACACGTCAAAGTGTACTTTGCCCAAATACTGAACTCCAAGTTGCTTACCGAGGTTGGCATTGGTGTATAAATGTGAACATTTGTGATGGGTGTTAAAGAGTCCATTTATAGGGAGCATTGCTTTTTAATCATTTTGGGAATGTTGGAACACAGAGTAACAGGTAATTTTGTACATAGACCATTATTATTATTATTATTATTTTGTTCAATAGTCACATCACCATCTCTCGCCCAATGACTACTGGAGATAGGCATCAGCTTTGCTTTTGAGGTTCATGTGAACTGGGGAATCTTACCCCGAGCTGCTGGCCTTCCTGTTATGCGCCATGTTTTTATGTAGCAAAGGAGGGCCAGCTGCTCGGGGCAAAATTTAACAGTCCACTTGCACTTCAAGAACAAAGGGCACTCTTTTGATGACAATGATGTCTAGATTTTAGACAGAGAGAACCCATGGTGTGAAGGAACACGGGGAAATTTTCAAAATACGTTGCAAATCATGTCAGTGAAGTTATTTCAAGGTAATCACGGACAAATTCACGTTAAAGAGGAACTGGACAGAACCAAGCTAAAGCCCTATTAACTGGAAACGGCTAAAATAGCATTGTCACTGTCTATAATTTATGCCAGTTTGACATTGTCACAGACTGAGTGGGTACTGACTGAAACTCCTTATCTAAAATTTACGCCTTCAAGCTCAGTTAAAATTTGCAGCTGCCCACCAATCATTTTTTTTAAAAGAAAAGTGTTATCAGAGAAAACAATGAATGATTTTATGCTTTTTTTGCTGCTTATGTTCTGAAGTTGTTGCTTTATTAGTTTATTTCTTTGGGTTATGATTCTTACTTATTTCTTCTATCTATTCTGTTCTCTCTGTACATTATTTTCTGTTAGATTTCTCTTAAATATACATTTTTTTCCGATTGTTTCTTTGTATCTCGGAGCTCCATTCACGCTAATTAGTCTGCCTTCCTTAGTTTTCCTGCACTCCTTTTGCCCCCGCTGCTTCACATTATCTCCTTATTGACTTACCTGTATTCAATGCCATGTTATATAGGCGCTGAAAAGTGTACCTATATTGTGCCAAAGTCATATTCATTTCCTCTGACCATCTCCCAAGTAATCCAGTCTGTCATGAAAAGAGTGCTGGCGCTCTACAGTCTATGAAGACACCTTGTTTCCATACCAACAATTATTTGACTCATATCTTTAGCATCCCCTCATACGATTTTAAATCCATCATGTGGGAGAAAGTCAAATTAATCAATGTGGCTGACGTTTGTAGTTGGATGAGTATCGACAAGTACTGTTACGGCTATTGCTTTGGGCTGCACTTAGTCTATATGGTGTTTTTTTTCCTCCTGTTTCCTACTCAGTTTCTTTTTTAATAAGGCCTCACAGAGCAAACAAAACAAAAAGCAGCATCATCTAATGACATAAAACTAACCTCTGCTCCATACATGCTGGTTTCTCTAACAACAAGACTAATAACTGGACATCTGCAGTCATCATGCAATAAATACAACTCATGAACTTCCTATTAGATGGTTTTAACTCCTTTGCTCTTTTGAACTCTTTTGCTCACTCAATAAAAAGATAACTCATTATTTTTCAACATTTCTTGTGTTATTGACTTATGTTTTAGTACTAGTGGGTCTTTGAGATATTTAATGTTCTTGACAGTTTTCTTATGCTTGCATATTTACTTTTTAAAACCTAACTTCCCCTTCCTTATCAAACCTCCTTGTTTGGCTTTTTTTCCTTCTTTGTCTTCAGACAAAGAGTTCTGCATGCACACACGGCACATAACGAACATGTGCAGCACTGCATGTTTGAGGGTATAGCTGTTTTTGTTCAGGATAAATTGCTTTCAAACTCAGAAGTGAACGTGGCAACACTGCTGGAAGCTCAGAACACAGTGCTGAGCATTTCTGGAGGTCACTTTCTCCCTTTATCATCTTTCTTTATTAAACGTGAAATAAATTGTGACGTTTAGGGTTACCCGTAACATCAGTGATATCATATATTTAATGTGCTTTGTTTTTGTCTTAAGAAGTATAAATAAAGAGACCGAGAGAAAGGTAAGTACACCTAAGGTCAGTGGATTTAATATCTAAACCTCATTTAATACTTGAAGTTTATCCCCTCCACTGACGGCAAATTCTAACCTGAACGTTGGTGGGCTTCCAGTTGGGACCAACTTCCGGCGATTTCAAGAGCGACTTTATTATTTATTTATTGTATCTATCTATTTATTTATTTCTGAAGTCATGAACAACATGAATTACACTTAGGTGATCAGGCATATCTAAACAATAAACATTTTGGGAGCTACTTGCTGCGTTTCCATTTTTGTTTTGGATATCTGGCGTGGACTTTCGGTATTGATAGTTGTCATGATGCAGCCTGAAGGCTGCATTCAGAACACTTCCTGGCTCCTTTCCTCAGTGCAGCCTGATTGGAAACACCTGTCTGGACTGCAATCAGCCACGGACTCGCTCCACCTGCTCTCACCACTATAAGACTCACCTTCAGTTTGTCCTCGTTACCGGTTCGTTTGCAGTCTCCAGAACACCATGCCTGTCTCGTCCCTGCTCGTCTCCTGGTTCTGTTCCTGTCTGCTCCGGTCTGTTCTCGTCTGCCAGTATCCTGCACCCCTGCAACCTCCGTCTGGTAACTGACTCTGGCTTCACCATCCACTACCTGCTCTGCAATAAACTTTGGAAACTAGCTCTGTGTGTGTGTGAGCTGTGTCCGGGTTCATCCAAGACAAATCTTGACAGAACGAACCGGTCAAAGGATGAACCCGGTCACACACAGAGCTTGGTGCAGGTGCTGGCAGAATTCTGGATTCGCCTTCACTTCAGCCCCAGATCTCCGTGGGTGCCTTCGCTTCTGGTTCGTCTCGCCGGGATCGTAGTCCACGATGCCCCGCCTCCTGGTTCGTCTCGCCTGGGTCGCTGTGATGCGACGCCTCGCCTCTGGTTCGTCTCGCCTGGGTCGCTGTGATGCGACGCCACGCCTCTGGTTCGTCTCGCCGGGATCGTAGTGCACGATGCCCCGCCTCCTGGTTCGTCTCGCCTGGGTCGCTGTGATGCGACGCCTCGTCTCTGGTTCGTCTCGCCTGGGTCGCTGTGATGCGACGCCTCGCCTCTGGATTCGTCTCGCCTGGGTCGCTGTGTTGCGACGTTCGCCTCTGGTTCCGGCGCTCTCAAAGGTTCCGGCGCTCTCAAGGTTTCTGCGCGTTCAGAGGATCCTGCGCTCATTGGTTCCGACGCCTTCCCCGCGTCCGCTTGGTTCCTGCGCCGACAAGGGGTCCTGCGCACCTGAGTTTCTGCGCCCGTGAGGTTCCTGCGTCCATATGGTTCCAGACTTTTTTTTTGTTTTGTTTTTGCCCGCCGTCCGGATACCCCCCTCCTCCCGCCCAGTCGAGGAGCTTATTGGTCGTCTGGAAGCCGACCTTGAGGGGGGGGTACTGTCATGATGCAGCCTGAAGGCTGCATTCAGAACACTTCCTGGCTCCTTTCCTCAGTGCAGCCTGATTGGAAACACCTGTCTGGACTGCAATCAGCCACGGACTCGCTCCACCTGCTCTCACCACTATAAGACTCACCTTCAGTTTGTCCTCGTTACCGGTTCGTTTGCAGTCTCCAGAACACCATGCCTGTCTCGTCCCTGCTCGTCTCCTGGTTCTGTTCCTGTCTGCTCCGGTCTGTTCTCGTCTGCCAGTATCCTGCACCCCTGCAACCTCCGTCTGGTAACTGACTCTGGCTTCACCATCCACTACCTGCTCTGCAATAAACTTTGGAAACTAGCTCTGTGTGTGTGTGAGCTGTGTCCGGGTTCATCCAAGACAAATCTTGACAATAGTAAAAATGTCGGGGCCCTGCTGACTGCAGTAGGGGACTCTTCACTTTCGTCAGGCTTTGGTGGTTGACCTTTGGTTTTTTTCTTACTGCCACCCACTGGACTGAAGGTGAAGTGTAGTTTTCTGCACAACTCCCCATTCGTCATTAAATGGTAAATGAACTGGACTTATATGGCGCTTTTCCAATCATACTGACCACTCAAGGCGCTGATTTAAATGAACGAGCAGCTCCAATGGAAACATGAGAGAGACATGTAGTTTAAATTTTCAACTGATTTAATATTTGTATAGACTAAATAGATTTTGACAGAAATTTTAATAGGGTTTTGTTAGAGATTAAATTTACTTTTCTCAAACAAACTGCATGAGTCAAATAAGAACATTTAACTTTGCTGTGTTCATTCTTCTAATTCTTTATGGTCCCCCAGTTATGCAATACGATGACATAACAATAATAATAACCCTGCAGAAAAAAAATGGAAAGGAATACTATTGCCAGTGTATGTGTTGTTTTGTTTTTTTGATTATGTGTAGAACATCTGCAAAAAAACTAAACAAAGATTAATTTAAAAGAAACCCCCTCTCTATCCTCACATATCCAGCGGATTTGGACAGGCCCTTCAGTATTGTGTCCTGAACATTGCAGTCTGACCTGTCATTTCTATTCTCTTTGCATTCTCAGTATTTAATTTAGCAAGCACAACTGAGAGGTACAAAGAACAAGATGGACATAACGTAATCCGAACTAACAGCGTGTACAATGCTGATAGAAGAAAAAAAAAACAGAATGGGAGGGATAAACACAAATGCAGAACAGAGTACAGCGGCAGATAAACATCAAAAGTGTAGCACTCTTGTTGCAGTATTGAACTAGAGCATTGGTCTGATGGGTATTGATGGACAGTAAACTGGTAATGTTGTCTACTGTTTTCTGGAAGCTCTCCTTGCTCCCTTATTGTATAGCATTAATATCACACTGAAGGCTGCTTGGTGAATGCTTTTAAACAGAGTGCACTCCATAGGTGAATAAAGGGGGGCTGTTGGTGTAGTGAACAAGTAAATACAAGGTCAATGGCTTGAAATTTTGTATTTTTAAGACAGATTTTGTACTCTAATAAAACTCAAAATTCTTGTATTTTCATTATATCAATTTATGTTTAACACAACTGTAGTCTTTGCTGGATGGTAGTGCAGTTGTTAGCATTGTGGCCTAACAGCATGAAAGTCTTAGGCTACGTTCACACTGCAGCCTGAGGTGACCCAATTTCGATTTTTTTGCCCATATGTGACCTGTATCTGATCTTTTTATGACAGTCTGAACAACGCAGATCGGATTTTTTCAAATGCGACCCAGGCCGCTTGGATATGTGGTCCTGAATCCGATACGTATCTGATCTTTTCAAATGCGACGTGTCTGTACGGCCGGGTCACATTTATCCGACCTGTACGTCACCGATACTCGACAAACGTTACTATTCTGCGTCCTGCTATGCAGAAGCGGGAAGAAAGACGACACCCATAGCGGACTACAATGAGGAGAGCAGTCAATGGACGGAAAGCGCCGGTTAGAAAATAAATGAATGACCACAAAATGTGCGCCAGCATTATAATCCATGTTCACTTCCGCAAACACTGAGCACGCTTGCTACGTGTGACGTCCTCGCGTCCTCGAGTGCGCATGCGGGACACTTCGGTTGAACGCATTCAGTTCACACAGGAGATCACATACAAGTCGCATATATTTGTAAATGTGAGCGGACACGCAAAAAAAATCCGATTTCACAAAAAAATCGGAATTGAGCATTAAGACCTGCAGTGTGAGCGTAGCCTTAGATTCAGTCTCAGTCTCAAGCTCGTTATGTGTAGAGTTTGTTTCTTCCTTGTCTGTGTGTGCATTCAATGCTGGAGCTAGAGACCAGGACTGTGACCCTACAAGAATAAATGAGTATAAACAGTAGGTTGATGGATGAATGGATTCAGTTTCATCCATCCATTATCTTAACTTACTTATTACTGCAAGGTCATGGGTGGGCTGGTGCCTATTTCCAACAGTCATTGGGCAAGAGACGGCTTAAACACTTCACAGGTCGTCAGTCTATCACAGGGCAATACAGACACTTGGGACAAACAACCATGCACACAGACACTCATGCATTGAACACCCATGCCTCCAGAGAGGAGAAGGGACAGTTGGGTACCCACTGGTGCATGGACAATGGTCAGGGCAAAGCAGCCACACCGTGCTGAGGTGAAGGTGTTTCAAGATGGAGGCCTGCACAGTGAGTAACCATGCGTGTGGCTAGGGCTGCAACAACAAATCGATAAAATCTATAAATATTCACAATTAAAAGCGTTGGCAACGAATTTCATCATGGATTTGTCGTGTTGCGCGATTAATGCATCACTCGCCGTGTTGTGGAGCCGTTTACCTCACATGCAGACGGTTGTCAATGTTGGCTAGCTCCTACTAGAACTCCTGCTGTTGCTGTTGAGAGAGCGAAAGGAAATGATGATCATCCCAAAATGTTGTGTGCTGCACAGCGCTGTCGCCCCATCCTCCACACGCAGGAACAGTGAGTTAATCAGAACAAGTATTCAGATGGACGTGATCGGATTATGGATCATAAACCAGCCCTTTCAGTCGGAATACAATTTCATTCTGATGGTAACAACTTGTTGATTAAGCTTTAAGTTTTAATTTCATGGCGAAGTCTGAGTGAAGTGTTATGCCATCGCTTCATGGCAAAATTCTAAGTAAATTTTGAACAGCATGTAACCGGAGGACAAATCAAACAGGGGCTGTGAGCAGAGCTGTCTCTCACATCCAGAGAGACAGCCCTCTCAGCAGGGTACGATCAGTGCTCCCACAGACTACACCCCCCAGGTTTCTTCTACACTTTTCTTCCTGGATCTGCTCTGGAGGACAGGGCATGGCTGGCTGGCCTCAGCCTACGAACCACATGGGACTCAGACTCAGACTCACAAGCCCACTTCTGCCTGAGACATCTGAAGGAGAGTCTTTTGTGTTCTTTTGCATGTAAATAGTTCCTTAGCTTAGCTTCTTTTTGTCTTCATTTTGCTTAGTAGTTTAGTTAAGTCGCACTAGCCTAGTAGAGAGGATTTGTTGATTGAAATGTAGTGTTAATTCAGATAAGCAGCATTATATAGTGATGTTCTCTGGATGTTCATTTTATTTCTGTTAATAAATTCTTGAATTTGAAGAGAAGTTGTCACTCCTTATTCTATGGTGTGCAGAGTTTACTGTTAAAAGATCGCCAGTGCTCGAATCATCCCTTTCAACTATTGTCCTGATATCAGCTCTTGAGCTGATATCCAGCAGACAATACCTAACAGACAGTTATTTATTAAACATTAAATAACTTTAAACAGTGTATAATTGCACAACAGAAGGTACTGTGTGGGAGAGAGGAGCAGGGCTTTAAACTAACTTTTAAAGAGTCCTTATTGTTGTTCTGTAACCATAATTAAATCTTGGTGAGACACTCAAAATTATAAGAGGCAGACCCAAATTAAAAAGACTTACAGAAAAATGAGACATAAGCATCCCTAAAGGACACCCTCAAAAATCTTAAAACTCTCAGAACAAATAAAAAAAAGTATTAAATATCTAACACCCTGTTTGACTCTTTGAAGAAAAAAATAGAAAAACATATAGAATAAACGTCCTTAGAAGACAAATATGAACAAGGACAAATGTAGCATGTAGTATTTACATAGAATGCAGCATTTCTATGAAATGGGCTTGTGGTTTATTTGATTGTCAGAGGAGGTGTTTTTGCACTGGTTGCATTGTGATGGCCATTTTATCCCCCAAGGTGCACTAGAACAAGTCACTGTTCCCATAGACAACATTGACTATTAAATGATTGACTTCCAATCTAGTCAACATAAACTTCTTTATTTGAAGCAAAATTATTTATTACCTAATATTATTGTAACAGAATATCTAAGTAGCAACTTGTGCGCTTATTTGCCCTTTCAGTCCAAATGTTCTATTTAGTAGAAAGAAATGGAAATAAAACTGTCTTTTTATCGATGTCCAATTCATCGATTATTCATAAAAATATCATTGATTAATCAGTCAATTAAGAATAGGTTGATTAATCGGTCGGCTTTGGCCTCAGGCTATCAGGCGGGTGGATTGAACTTATTACACTATCAGTTTCAGTGTACCAAACTTTAGTTTAGTGCTCATTTTATTTCAAATGAGTTCAGTTTTACTTATATAGCACCAATTCACAACACACGTAATCTCAAGGCACTTTATTAAATCAAATTCAATCATATCATACAAACAGATTGGTTGAAAAGTTTCTTATTAAGGAAACACAGCAGGTTTTATCAAGTCTTGACAAGCAGCATTCACTCCTGAAAGAGCGTAGAGCCACATTGGACAAACGTTTGCATTGTTGATGGTTTTGCAGCAATCCCTCATACTGAGCATGCATGAAGTGAGGATGGTAAGGTTATTTGTCTACTCTTTGATTTTGCATTGCCATGCTACGGAATCCACCCTCTGAACATTCGGGATATCGTGTGTCAGAAATGCACTTGCGCCACTGACATTGTTTTTTCTTTTTTACAAATTTAATTTAATTTAATGAAAAAATACCAACAATGTAGTCAGAGGTAAGGGGCCTGCAGCTCCTGCTAGTAAGGGGTGTTTCACTTGGGGACAAATTGCAATCAATGATTTGTCATTTGGCTCCCCATGTTGGCCCAGTGATTGTTTGTTTGTGCAGGTTCATCTTTGCTACAATAACCCATTGTCGAATAAGTTCCAAATTTTACTACGCCTGCCAAAAGGAAGCTGATTTGTAATCAGCCAGCTATGGTTTTTTTCAATGTTTTTCAAAAATGCCTGAACGTGTTGTTGTTGTCAGTGAACTGGGAGATGCCTGAGTAACACTACAAGGGAAACAGTCCAGCCTAGAGACCCAATAATACAGAGGAGAAACTGAGCTGTAAATTCCATAAAGTTTGTGTTTATTCCTGATGCCCGAGAAAGGGAGAGAAAAGGAGTCAAACAATACAGAGAAATGTAAGAAAACATTAAAATGCAGAGGCAGCAAAGAGTTTAAATACAACATTTTGAGAAATTAAGTTTTAAAACAAATGAGAGTGTGACAGGTTTGGTTTGCTTAAATGAAACTGTGTTTGCCAAGTGAGAGAGCATGTTCTAATCCTTTAAATCAAGAAAAGGACAGACTTAACATCTGTTGCTAAGGAGAAAAAAATAAGTGATTTAATGCATTTATTGAGAGAATAGCAGAACAGGAGCTGAGCCGACTGGATAATGTTTGGTTAAGGAGACGCTGATTGGCCTACCTTTAAATCCCTCACCAGCCAGACAATTACAATAAGGCTTTTGTTTTGTAATAACTGGTAATTATAGGAACTAAACCCCACAGGAAAACCTGTGCCACATTACGTCTTTGTGAATATCGAATGTCTTCTTTCAATACACCTTCAACTAATGTTTGGTAAAGAAGGACTTTAACCAACAAATCCTTCTGACTAACAAGCTTATTGTGTAACAAGTGACAATAGCATTTAAAGTAATATCTTAGAAGGTGTTTTTTTTTCTGATTGTTTCAGCAGCACAGTTGTATGAAGAGTTAATACTATTGCCTCACAGCTCGAATTTTGCAAGTTCAAATCTTAGCTGGGGCCTTCCTATATTGAATTTTGTACATTTGTAAATTGTATATTTAGTAAATTTTTATACTTAGTGGGCTTTCTGTCATCTTACCGTGTTTATTTACACTTTGTTACCAAGTGACAGAGGCGTGGCTAGCTCCTTTTGTATGTGGGGGTTTATTTTGTCCGATGCCTTATATGGAAGACAGGGGCAGGGCTGTGTCGTGGGTGGAGCCATATCTACCCAATGAAATTACAAGTAGTTCAGACTCTCCTTATGAAGATGTGGAACTGAAGCTAAGGTGTTTGAATTTCCATGGTCTCAACAGGCAGATATAAATGTTCTCTGTGTGCTAATTTTTCCAGCCCAGCACAGAAAAGCAACAAGAAAAACAAGTTTATAATAAAACATGCAGATTTATTTGGACGATTTCTTCTGACTGTGAAGAGCATAGCACTGTGCCAGAATAAATGCGTTGCATAAAATTTAACAAATGGCCATCTTCTGTGCTCTGCATTGTTAAGAGGGATGCAGTTATGCCTCCATAATACGACTGCTACTGATAGATGAGGTGCAAAAACCTTTCCCTTATCTGGAGGGAAATTCTGCGGATTGTGATGAAATAGTCTAGCAACAATCTGATACTTGAAGCAGTAGCCAAGAAAGTCGCAAGGAAAAAAATTGGAATTTTTGAAACACCTCGCTACTTTATGAGGTTAAATTTTAATTTTAACATTAAAAAAACGGAAAATTTTCATCAATCCTTTTATTTCCTCAAAAAAAAAATGTGGAGATACAGATAAACTTGCTTCCTGCACTGCAACACCGAACATTTCTATGGCAATAATATTTTTATTTTTCTCTCCCAAAATTAAATCCAAACATACAAATGACATTGTTGTCTCCTACTCTGCAGAAATGAAAATGGCCAATAACATTAACAAAAATGTGCATGGCGACAGTCAAAAACATGCCAGCCATGGAGTGGCAATCTTGCCTTTGATGTCTGTCATACCTACAGAGCTGTGTGAAGGTTGGATTTTATTGTGTATCTCTCACTTCTTTCATGCATGGTGTGACTGGTACATGTGTCCTGGCAGCTGCAGCTCGTCAACACAAAATCTGGTGGAGTTTAAAAGGGAGCAGATCCTGCGAGACAGTAGTCAGATTGTTGGCCCACTGTGTGGTAATCAGGACCACCTAACGCAAAGCCAAGGAGAGATATTTAATATCTCTCGTTGTGACACGTTGTCAAGGTAACCACCGTCAACTTACCAGTTAATTTTTGAGCCAACACACCTCCAGACCAACCTATCAGAGACACAGCCCCATGTCCTCACATACGGCGGTTGACCAGTGAGGTAATCCAATATCCACTGAGACAGGTGGTCCCGGCAACTCCAATTTGTCCTTCAGAGGTTGTGGTCGGATAGTGTTGAAAGCGCTGGAAAAAAAATCAATGAACATGCTCTTCACGGTGCTCCCTGGTTTCTAAAGGTTTGCCAGAGCCCCATGTAGCAGAAAGATGATGGCATCATCCAACTCAATACCAGGTTAATATGCAAACTGCAAAGGATCCAATCGAGATCTCACCAGGAGTCAAAGATGGTTGAGGACCAACCAGTCAAGGGTCTTCATCGGATGTGATGTTAGTGCTACCGGCCTGTAGCTGTTAAAGACCTTGAGGTGCGCACCAGTACATGCTGGAGATCCTCCACAGCTGTTAACTTTGCCCAGCTTTAAACTAATTTTGAAGATGTGCCCCATGATGCCACACAGCTGATCTTAACAGCGCTTTAGGAGCCTGGAGCTCATGCCATCTGGACCTGCAGCTCTTCTTACTTTGGTCTTTTGCAGTACGTTCCTCAACTAGAGTGTTTGGAAGACAGCCAAATAAACTGAGGGAATTATCTAACAGGAAAAAAATCTACTTTTTGTCATATACAAAACACAATACGTTACCTCACTATGATGACCCCACAGAGGCTTTTGGCTGATGATCACAAAGCAATACTAGAAACTTCTCAACAATAGAATGTTTTATTTTTTATTTAAACTGAGGAATTACATGTCCGTTCAATATCGTGTGTCTTTAAAATTGCTCTGTACTGACTTAGTGGACGCCAAACTTTTATATAACTTTTATATAACATGTGTCCCACATGTGACATGCTTAAACCAGGATGCCAAGACGAGCACGCACTCCTAATCATACTTTTTAGATATTTATAGTTTTCACTGAAGCCTCACAGGGGTGATAATGCTCCAGTTGATAATTTTCCACTTAGAAAAGGAGAAAAACAGAAACAGCTATTTATTACCAGAATATCAGGGCAGTATGTGTATCTTGTCCCTGAGAAAAATAGTTTTTATCTAAACTGTGAAACTGGCAGAGCTTTGCAGTCTTTTGTCTTGCGAGGTCATGCACACCTTTCTGGAATGTCTCTGCCAGTCACACCATCACGCTGTGCTGATTAAAAAGAAGTTTTCATGAGTGGAAAGTGTTTACATGGACTGACAACCTGTCCAGGGTGTACCCCACTTTTTACCCAATGATTCCCATCCACGTTCCTACAAGGATATGCTGGTACTGACATGGCTAGATGGATATACTAGTGTAAAGAGAATTTCTTTAATAACTTCACTGTGGTCATTTAAAAAACCTTGATGGCATGACGAAAAGCACATGTCTGGTTCTTCATGCTCCAACGGACAAAGCAGGGATATGGAGAAACCGGTTATAATGAGATTGGGTGCTACCTTGCTGAGAAAAAAGTACTTTTAACTCCACTATTTAAATGATGTCAAAAAATATAATTGAGTGCAGTCGTACACTTTTTATTAAGTGTAAAATTATATGGTCAAAGGTTTGCTGCAGGATGTATTTGTTCAGAATCTATGTACCCCACTGAGCCTTTAAATACATGGTAAGGGTCTATAAACCAAAGGGGACATATGGTGTAAATTTCACTTTTTTAGCCCTTAAATACATATTGTTAAACATAATCTTTGAATTCTGTTTTGCTCAAATCTTCCAAAGCATTCAATTTTCTCTGTTTTAATAGTTCAGCTTTTTTATAATTATTAAATTACAGTATTTGCAGCAGAACCTCTAAACAAGGTCATGGACTTCTATCTTACCAGTCTTGCAAAATTCAGCATTTTTATTTGATTAATTTCACTTAATTTATTTTAAGTGATTATGTAGTCCAGTCTGAAGGATGTTGAAACTACAAGCGGATAAGTCATTGGTTGTCCATTACACCGTCCCCCAATGTACTACAAAAATGGCAGAATGGGGTGGAGTGAACACTGCAACCTGGAGGGGGGCGGTGTGTAAAGTGCTTTTATAGTTAAAGAGACGGCACCAAAACGAGTTGCCCTCAGATGCACCTCAGAACGGGAGTAAGAAGGGGGAATGTGGAGGTAAATAAAGAACCGACCAAAGGACTGCACTTACAGTTTATAAAGACCACAACTGAATAATAACAATGTGAAAAGAAAGAACTGAAAGGCACGATATGTCTCCTTTGATGGATGGAAAACTAAAATATTTAACTTTGAATATTTGAACCATGTATGTCCCAGTTAATTTCATGTGTCGTGAAATTTAAAATTAAAAACAATTTGAAAAAGTGTCACTGAAGGAAATAACACTGAGCATTACTTTTTTAGGTGAGAAACGCCCCACCTCGTCTGTAATTCTGCTCTTTACTGAGAAGTGATGCATTTATTTGACTTTAATCCCTTTCCTTGGCCGAGCATTGCGGTCAGATGACAGGCGCTTATCTCCAGACTCCCTGCCTCTCTGACTGCTTAGTAACATGAGATTAAAACTGAGCTCACCCCTATCACATGTCGGGTTTCTGTTGGGTTTATGAAAATGGCGATGCTTCAAGATTATAGAGGGTGTAAAATAAATTGAAGTGCTTTATATTCTCTCTTTTGCTTTCTTCTCCAAATACCTAAATGCAGAATACTGCATTTAATTTTACTTAAATATTTTTTGTCCAAAACCAATTTTCTGTTGCAAAGGACAAAAACAAAGAAGGTTTATGTTTTCATTTTTTTTTTTTTTTTTTATGTTTGTTAGCATGGGCTGGTTAAAGTCACTTCACAACATGGTTTGTTTGTCTGTGTGTGTGTGTGTGTGTGTGTGTGTGTGTGTGTGTGTGTGTGTGTGTGTGTGTACAATAACTTTATTACATATTATTCTGGAACTTTTTCATGTTTCAGAAAAAGATGCGACAAAATGATAAAAGGGAGTAGAGTAAAAAGAGAGTTCAATATAACATTCTCAGGGTCTGCGTCTACACCTGTACAGAGACATAAAAAAAGAACAGCAAAGCAACCCCATAAAGTATCGCAGGTACAAACAACATCGTGATAACATCACTGAAAAATATGCTCAATCGTGGTTGTGAGGAGCCAAAGACCCCCCCCCCCCCCCCCCAGGGGGACGCCAGGGGAACCAAAACCCCAGAAGCTACCCCTGAGTCAAGGTGCCAAAGAGGGACCAACAAAGGGATAGCTGCCCCCCCCCCCATCCCAGGGAAGAGCAAAGGACAAACCCAGGAATCCCCCCCAACAACCACAGTGCCAAAGCCCCTGGGAGCTGTGGCAATAAGCTCTACTAGCAGCAAGCTACACTGGAGCAGATCCTGTCATGGGCCCAAAGACCCAAGGCCCAGGGGCACCCTGCCCCACCCCCCCAAGTGGGGCCCCAACAGAGCCGTGGAGCCCAGACCCCATGACACAGCCACCAGGAGTGAGTCAGCACACACACGAGGACCCAACCTCGCACACTGAAGACCACCAACGCACCAGCGGGTCAAGGCGCCTGCCAACAGAGGAGAGCTAGATGGGGGGGATGGGCACGTGGACACCTGAGATGTCCCAGGAGAGGGGGCAGTCCAGACCCAACCTGACAAAAAGACAAACAGAAAACCACGTACATGTTCACAAATTTCCACCCTAGTGCCCTCATATGCAGACACTCTTACCCACTGAAAGAAATAAAAATTAAAAATAAGGGATGCAGTACACACTGTCACACTCACCACACACATCCTATACTCCCAGGTACCAGCACCCCAGAGGGGTATCCAGCCCCCAGACCTTGGAGGTGAACCCCATCATCAGGATGGGGTGGACCGGACCACCCCAAACCCATCAGTACCCAAACCCAACTTACCTGGTCCGTACTCAGGCCCCACCCACCCCCACCCGATCCCGGCCCTGATGACCCACGAGCCCATCCACCCAGACATGGGTTCAACATGAACCCAACGGTCCAGCCAACCAGAGCCCACCCTACCTCCTCCACACCCTGACCTCCATACTTAAACCCTACGGCTTATTCCTGGACAGAACAGAAGTGCTAGCTCCAGCCCCAGCCGACCCCCAGAACCCAACACCCATTCCAAGCTCAGACCCCGACTAATTGGCCTGCTCCTCCTCCAGACCTCAAACTCCAGAGGAATTTTTTCTACATTCTACATGGTTCTTCATCCAGGTTCTATCTGGGTACTCTATCTTGCAAATGTACAAGAACAAGCATTTTGGTCAAATGGACATTTTAAATTACTCTCAGGTGGGATTGTGTGCGTGAATGGCACTCTGTCCTTTTTTTATGTTAGCCTTGAAAGGCTGAAAATAAGAAAAGCGTGGACCACACTTTTTGACCACTACCACACAAGATTGCCACCAGCTCCTTCTGTGACAGGTGCAGAAAACAGATTGATGGATTGTTGTTCTAGTAACATTGAAAAAAGACACCTGTCCTGTCTGCGTCCTGATGCCTCTCGCCTGGGCCACACCCACTGTCCCAAAGAGAACGTCTTATTCATGTTAACTTGTCAAATAAAAAGTTTCAAAGTGAAGTGCTCCTATCTGCTGTGTCAAACAAAAAACTGTTTTTACAAAGTGTTACCATGTGATAAAAGACTGGAACCGTTTTCGAGTGGGAACTCTGCTCAGGAAACAGAACATGTTGTATCGAGATTTTATCACTGTGCTTCAGTCATCCATTACATACCATAAAACTAAACTACAGTAAACCATTTACACATCCATCGCATGGGTCATGTGGGGGGAGTGCTTATGTTTACAGTAGACTGCACTATTATAATGGGGCTGTAAAAAATCAGTAAGCTGCTGTTGTAGTCCTGACCAGGGAGATGGATCACATTACACCAGTTCTTGAATCAATGCACTGCTCCATGTTTGCAAAAGGACAGACTTAAAAATGTTCCTGTTGGTCTGTAAAGCAGCAAATTGCAAGTTGTGATTTACTCGTCAAATATGAACAATGTAGATTTGTCAGATAATCAAAAACCTGCTTACTCATTGTTACCAGGACAATTCAATTCAGTTTTATTTATACAGCATAAATTCACAACAAGTCATCTCAAGGCTCTTTACAAAGTAAATTCAATCAAATTATACAAACAGATTGGTTAAGAAAATTTCAATCCAAGGAAACACGGCTGATCGGATCAAGTCATTGACTTCACTCCTCCTGAATGAGCGTGTAGCCACAGTGGACAGTTGCATGCATCGTGTTGTTGACTTTGCAGCAATCCCTCTTATTGAGCATGCATGTAGCAACAGTGGAGATCAAAATTCCGCTTTAACAGAAAGAAACCTGCAGCAGAACCAGGCTCAGTGTTAACAACCATCTGCCACGACCGACTGGGTGTTGGAGAAGACAGAGCAGAGACACAAAAAGAGCACATAAGCACTGATCCAGTGATACTTTCTATATTTGAGAGGGGCAGTGGCAGATCAGCTCCACTGTTAAACAAAAACCCAGATCAAACGCTTTCTTTCACTTGCCAAAAACGCAAGTTGTATGTGGAAAAGAGTATAAAATGCAGGAAAAGTTTGGTGTTGATCATGCTTTATTTTTTAAACTTATTTTGTCTTTTCTTTAATTAGGACTACCTCACACCTCGTTTCTGCCGTAGGACCTGGAACTAAGGCTGCTAATGCATCACATTGCAAACATCCTTTATTGTGCAATATAGTCTGGACTGTGATCTTTACCTTGGCTGCAGGTGAGTGTTTGCTTAACAAACAGAACGACTAAACAAAAAATTAAATTTAACACAAAGGAGAAATGTTGCTTTCAGTCTTAGTGATGCTTTTAAAGTAAAACTTTAACCAAAGATACTGTTGTCACACACACACAACTGAAAATAGCAAAGAGGTGGTTTTAGCATAAATGGAGGTCCAACCCAAAAGTTGATACTAGAGATTTCAATTCACACTCTGTCAATGTGATGTGCTCCTGCAACATAATGAAGTGTTGAAATTGTTATTTCTTAGCCCTGCATACATTGACAGCAAGCGAGCATGCAGAGGGCCAGGAGAGCTGGTACCTTCTGTGCATAATTCTGTTGTAATGTTTTTTTTTTAAAAAATGGGTTGTAGTTTTTGTGTTGTTGGTATGAATATGTATTTTGACTCATTTCTTTTTATAGGGTTACTTTCAACATCTGTCTGGGGACTGCAGGTGAAAAATAACCTTCTGGCCAAGTTAATGTTATTAATGTGCAGTGCAATAAATTAATAAATATAAGTTTGACGGAAAACCGGAAAATCTTTCTAGATAAATGACCAGCAACAATAGCTTCTTTGGGGCTCCTTTTATACCTGGTACCAACTTGCATCTTGGCTGACTCAGATAAAAGTAGAGTTTAAAAAAAATAAAAAAAATTACTGGACTTCAACTTGTGTAGATGTAAACGCTTTTCTCAATTCAGTGCTGGTGAGAGAGAAGTTGCAAGCTTTAAAGCTGTGTGAAGATGTTCTGTTTAACATATCTAAATTCATTGTTCCATTGTTAGTCTGGCTCTCTGGGAGATGTTTAAGTTACATGCAAGAAGGTGTGAGTTGGCTTGAAACTTACTGGGTTTAATGCTAGACTTTCTTTTTTGAAAGCTGAACTCTACCCTCCCCTCTTCGTTTTAGAGATTTTTTTCACATTCCAGGTAAAATACTACCTTCTCCCTAATCCCAAACCACCTATATTTGTCCAGAATATGAAGATTTTGGTCCTTAAAGAGTGTCCCTTATCTATGAGGTGTAGGTGCACTTCAAAGTTGAGGTTGATGACTGAGAATCACCATCAGACTACAAGCATTCACACATGGTATTAGGATCCCTCCTGAATAATTAGTATTTACTTACTTATTTTACATGCTGAGCAATATTCTGGACATCAACAGGTTACTTGCTGTTTGTGTAACGTCACACGATTAATCGCTTGAATTACAATGTGGTTTGGACTCGATTTGAGATTTAAATTAGCTTTTTTGTTTTTAACTTATCACCCACTGCGTGTGGGAGTGGTGGCCTAGAGGTTAGGGAGTCTGGCATTTGCATCTTGGAGAGGCAGCAAAGGTCGCCAGTTTGAAACTCAGTCTGGCATTCTGGCTCCCTGAGCAAAACCCAAGACCACAGACTGATCCATTTGTACTACTCAGTGTTGGCAGCACACTGCTCCCTAAGGGATGGGTTAAAAACTGAGACAAATTTCCCCTCTGTGGGACTATAAAGGTAAATATTATTATTATTTGATGACAGGCTGGTTAAAGTGACTAGCAGTGTCCCGTTCATTGTTGAAAGGTTGGTTTAAAAGTATTTTATCTTTCTTTAGGTCTCTCAATTATGTTTACAATTTCTCTGTCACATTCCCAGTCCATCACAGGGCAACACAGAGACACACAGGACATATAACCCCCTTTCCACTGCCTCAGTCTGCCGAGATCTACTCCACTCTGCCTGCTTTACGAGCATTTTAGCAACAGTTTTTTTTCAGGGCCACGGGTTTCTCCGGCCCTGTTCAGGAGCAGGGTCAAACCGAGCGGACTTGAGCGAAGTGTGTGTGTGTGTGTGTGTAAAGATGTATATGTATGCAAATGTGCATGTATGCTTATGTACATATGTTTATACATGCATAAATATCACATATGTAAATGTCTGCCATGTTGTTGTTCCTCTGCAAATAGTTTTGTTATACTTGTTTATTCTTCTATTATACAACTTGCATTTGATTTGTTTATTCTCTATTAGATATTTCCACATCTACTGATCTCCACTGTATGTTTGTCCTTTTGTAGCACTCTGTCACCAAAGCCAATTCCTCGTACATGTAGAATACTACTTGGAAATTAAGCTCATTCTGGTTCTGATCACCAAAAAGGAAAAACTAAATAAAAATCAAAGGTATTTTATTTGGCAAATATCCAAAGTTCAGCTGTGAATTATTTTTTAATAGACCAAGAAACTGTTAATACTGCATGACATCAGTACAACTAGCCAAAATGTATCTGGGTTCTATTAATATGTTCTAATGGTAAATATTTATACATGCCATGTTCCGACTAGATCAGCTTTGCATATCTGTGAAAGCTGACCGCAGTTGCAAGGTTGTATCAAGCCTCTCCCTTTATCCTGATTTGCCTTCAGCCAAAAGATGTACAAGCCTGAGCCTCCACAGCAGCAGGAAGGTTTGCATCTAGATTTGTGATGCTACAACAATCAGCCACAATTTGCATCACAGACCTGGCTAATATAATGAGCACCAGAGGCTAACAGCAGGTTTGCAAGTAATGTCTTCAGCTGAGTGTTCCTTAACTCTAAGGTGTAATTACAAACAAAATCATTTTGGCTTTAGATCATGACACAGTACGGCAACATCTTTATCAAAAGTACACAATGATATAGCTACATGTCTTTTGATCAAAAGTCCCCCATGGTTGTTATTTTGTTGGATCTTACAGTAGCCTTTGACACAGTGGTTCACTTTTTATTTGTAAGATAGAACTCCATGATTAAAAAATTTACCTCTTTTGGGGCTCCTCTCACAAACCCCCACTTTTTATCCTTTTGTATTTTTTATATTTCATATTATATTTATATTTTGGATCCAGCCACTTGGAGCTATTATAACTCAGCATCAGTTATTCTTCCACTGTTACGCCGATGACCTACTGATCTACTTGTCCTTCAAGGGTGACGGATTAAAGGCAGAGAACAAATTTTGTCATAATGTATGTTTCAATGACAATAAAGATGATGATTATTATTATTTGGAGCAGAGCAGGTCCTTGAGGTCTTTGAGCTTTTATTGGATGTTCCAAGCAACAAGCTTAAATACGGGGGTGAATTAGCCTTTTTAGTACTGGCACCCACACTCTGGAGCTAGCTTCCTTGGGACCTTAATGCCATCACCGAAACAGGCCTTTATAAAATCAAATAAAAGACACGCTAGGTCAGAAAGGCTTTCAGTGTTGCTTAGCACATTTTTTTTTTTACTTAATTATTTCATTTTCTGTCATCTTTTTAAGTGTTATCATTTTATTGTACGCTTTGGTGCCCTTATTTGGATGTTTTAAAGTGCTTTTTGTCTCACCACATATGTTAGGAGCACATGACAACAATCCATTAAAAAAATATTGTTTTTGTTTCTGTTAACAAGTCTATATTAAAACATTTTAATTGTGATCTTTTTGGGCTTGTAGAAATGCTTAACACTGTAATTGTCCCCACCTCGCTACTAGTAGGCAGCATGTTCTTTCAAACTCAACAGCATGCGCATGACTACAGACACTCGCTGTTTAAAAAGGCACATCATTAAATAAACTTTCAGAACTGAAATGTTGTTATGGATGGACAACAAGGCTCAGCTGTTGCTTCAGATGTCTTTGAATTATGAAACCAACACTGTGTTTTTTTTTAAACTGGTGAGCATCTGTTATGCTGTGCGTGTGTGTGTGTGTGTGTGCATTCATTTCTAATGATTGCAGTCCCACTGTATGTCCAAACACTTTGGTTATTTCTATGCTATACTGACTTCTATTTTGAATTCTCCCTTAAATGATATCCCCCTGTCATTTTTCCCTGCTGAAATGTGTGAAATTGTGTTCTATACAAGTTAGTCCATTGTGTAACTGCAGACCTAACTGTGTACACGGATACAGGTAAACTTAGCAATTTACAGTAAAACTAGGGTTTGCCGTGGTAGTTCTTTGATACAGGAAAATTATGAAGATTGCCATTTGATGAAAATGTAGCTGCAATGAAATATTTCAGACTGGTATGTGGTACATTTCCCTCCTAAAGATCAGTGACAGACTCAATTCAGGATAAATCTTCTATGACAACACAAAAGCTTTGGTTGTGGATTAAAGGGGGGAGAGATAAAGGAAGTAGACCAAAACAGTTTCTTTAAAGCATTTTTAAAAATAAACTTTAAACCATAAAGCAGAAACAGAGCAGTAAAAAATGGACAAATTCCACCACACAACAATTTAAGAAGGGGTGAGGTAAATCTATTTGATCTGTCCTCTGCTTTTGACTCGGTCGACCATAAAATTCTGTTAAATTGTCTACAAAATGGATTTCTTCCTATCTGATCAACAGAACATTTTTCATGTGTGTAAATGATATCATGACTGAAGTCATACCTCTGTTGCATGGCGTCCCTCAGGGCTCGATCCTAGGTCCACTTTTGTTTCTTTTGTATATCAGTTCCCTTTGGGAAGAATATCAGCAGCAGCTTTAAAAATGTGTCTTACAGTTTGTATGCTGATGATATTCAATTGTACTGCTCCATCAATGACTCAGAGTTAAACACTTTAGAAGACATGTTACATTGTGTTGCTTGTATTAAGGAATGGCTTACCAACAATTCTTCAGTTGAACTCTAGTAAGACTAAAACTCTGATCATTGCCCCAAAACAGAGAGTTTCTGAGATCAAACAACACCACGGTTCCCTGGGCTCCTCATCTCAGCCCAGTCTAAGAAACTTTGGTGTTCTTTTTGACCAGTCAATGTCCTGGATTCCCATTCAAAACTTTTAGTTAAAAATTGCTTTCATCACTTGAGAAATATCTCTAAATTTAGGGCAATAATTTAAAAATCGGACCTGTGTATGATTATTTGTGCTTCTTATTTCCTCTCATTTACATTATTGTAACTCTTTATCTTTGTTTTAACAAATCAGCCCTCATTCGTCTCTAATTGGTCCAGAAGGCTGCAGCAAGGCTTTTAACAGGAACAAACAGAAGGGCCCACATCACACTGGTCTTATCCTCTTTACATTAGACTTAGACTTAGACAACTTTATTTGTCATTTTATATGCACAGAGTTCGTACAGAACGAAATTACATTTGCATACAGCTGGAAAAATCACAGTAAATTGCAGTAAAATTACAGTAAATTACAGGATAAGGTGCAGTGGTGATTTTTGTGAAATGTAAACAATCTCAACATTGGCTACCTGTCAAATTTAGAATTGATTTTAAAGTTTTAGTTTTGATTTTTAGAGCTTTTAATACACCTCAGACCTTTTAATCACTTACTTTTCTGGCCGCACTCTCCGGTCCTCGGCCCAAAACCTTCTGACGGTCCCTAAGACCCGGTTTAAAACCCGAGGGGACCTGTCCTTCCCAGCTGTAGCCCCCAGGCTGTGGAATGCTCTGCCCCTGTCTCTCCGTGTGGCCAACTCTATTGAATCCTTTAAAAATTAGCTGGAGATACTTTTATTTAGACAAGCGTTTTCTTAAATGTATGTATTTTTGATGTTATCCTTTTAAACTGTTCTTGTGATATTTCTATTTGGTATTTATTACACTCTGTAAAGTACTTTGTGATTTTTTATCTGTGGAAGGTGCTATGTAAATAAAGCTTTCTGACTTACTTACAATATAGATGTATTTAATGTGGCTAAAAACCTTTCTGTTTATTTGACTGCAGTTTAATATTTTTTATATTAACATGTTCTCTCGCCTCCACAATGACTGAGATAACAGATCTCATTTATAGGTGTAAATATTAACTCTGTCCCTGAAAAAAACCTGAAGATGGTGCGGTTTGCCCCGGGAACCGCCAGCAACACTCTTCAACGCACAATTTCGAAGCACAGAGTTCAGACAGGATGTGCTTATTTTATTATTAGATGTGTAATCCAGATAGATTATCCTGGGTGGATTAATCCTTAAAAATATCCAAGACAACCTTGCATGTACACATATAGAAAGATTTACATTTTATTATTTTATTTAGGTTTCAATTGTAATGATGTATGATAATTTTGATAATTAACTTTTGAATCTCACACAGCTCGGTCACAGTGCACTCACTGCATACAGACAGAGGATAAAGGGAGGAATGAAACAAAGATAAATAAAATAGGAATAAAAGGGGACTTTAAGAGTAGCAAACATACTGGAATCCACAGCATGTGGCACCCAAACAAAATATGAAGTCAAAATATAGCAGCATATAATGATAACATTTTACAGCTGTCAAAATTTAAGTTAGAGGAACAATGTGTGACTGATGCATAAAAAAACATGTCTAATTGAGGGCTGCTTAAATAAGTAAGTAAGATAAGTAAGTAAGATGGCAGCTTTGGTTTAGTCTGTAAAAATGTTTTGTGATTCTTTGCAAAGTGTCACTGATTGCTAGTTCACCAAAGGCTCCTAAAATATAACTTTAGAAGCTGGTAATATTACTCTCAATGTCTTTGTGTATTTAGCCATAAGGTTCTGTGAGGTTGGAATAATTTAGAGCAGATCAGATAATTTTCTCT